>NC_080418.1:141389193-141477953 GCF_029873635.1 Malania oleifera
ATGAGATAAAGTATCTTAATCTGTAAAATCTTCCTGAAACACATAAATTTACTGATAAAATTACTAATTTTAATTGGCATTAGCATATTTCCCCTACCTGCTGCAAACTAAGTTCCGTCTGCTATTCTACTCAATCCGACCACGACGTTCCAATTCCAAATCACCATTTAAGTATCATATATAGTATATATATCTTCGGTCAATCAACCTGAATCCCACCGATTTTTCATACTCATTTTCCTAAACTTTAACTATTCTTCATCTTACCTGGGTTTCCTGGGAACCTCTCTAGGTTCCTTATCCTGCCTGCAGTAAACACTACTCCAAAACCCTGATCACAACACCACACTTATCATTCCCAACACTAGTATTAAAACCAAAACCCAATCTGGGTCAGAAAAACCTACAAGTTCAAATACACTTATAATCTACTTCCCCGTTGGGATGGTGCCCAAACTTCTCAATCGAATTCTGCTCTGACTAGTTGTAGAGATCGCCTAGAACTCATGGGTAGCTTTTGATCATCAACTAGGGCGAAATGAATCCGAAAATCTAGAGAGGAAGCACGAGATCCGAACCCGAGGAAATAAAGGAAAAGAAACTAGTTTGCTCGCTGAAATCCCTATTTTGCTATTAATAGTGACTTGACACGTGGACTCGCTTCATTGACGCATGGAGAAGGTGTCATCGATGAAGTAAGAATTCTTTGCGACAATGATTCTGAATACCCTCTTGATCTCTTCGTTGATGATGCTGAACTTCGTCCATGAATTTTATAGGGAGTTTCGTTTGATGAACTGGTCCATTCGTCGACGACCCCTGTTTTTGACCCTTTGAATTTTCCTTCTTATCTAATTATTTAATTATTATTATATCTGTGTAATTTACATTCTTCTCTCCTTAATCATTTTTGTCATGAATTGCTATTTATATTATACTCACCATCCTCTAAGAAAAATTGGCTACTTAATTTATTACGTACCCTCACTTAATGGGAGGAGGAAATTACTATGGTTTACAACTTCAAGATTCTGGAGATTAACAAATATATACATAAAAGAAAACTCTCTCAAAACCAAAAATACTATCTATCCTATAATCTAACATACAATTCATACCTTAACTATTCTGCACTAAATTAACATTACTAATTTTATCTGAATTATTATTCCTAACTATTACTGATCTTGACTCACTCAAAAAATGAGCCGCTCGGAAGCCATCCCAAGTATAGGAGTTCAGTCATGTAATACTTAACCCAAAGGCCAGATCGTCTTCTTAAAGAATGCAGTTTAATCCCAAATTTTATGTAATTCCAATCAGAAAATAAGAAACAAAAGAGTCACTAAACACAGTTCAGATTCAAGTTTTCTGGGATCTTTGAAATTTCTTTTGACAAATTAAAGTAACGTGAAATTTAAACTATAAATCCCAACATGTACTAAATTTAACAGCAAGGACTAATCCTACGTTCAATGAACCAAGCAAGAATTAAAACCCATGTTTGAATGTTTAAAAAAAGATTAAAAACGACAACTTTAAGCACAAACTTAAGCATGCAATTAAGAAACTCAATCGAATGCAACTCAAACAAAAACCAAATTTTTTACGCAATCAAGAACGCAAACCCAATTTAACTTTTTAACAACTAATCAATAAACGCGAACACGATAAACATTCAGACTTTACTTAAACTGAAATTAAAATAATTAAAACACAACAAAATTCAATTCTTAAAGAAGAATTTTTTTTTTAGAGATCAAACCAAACTTTAATGAAAAGAAATAATCACCCAAGCAAAAATCAACTCCAATAATAATATTAATTAAGAATAGACCGTTGCGTCTTTTATCCTTCTTATCTCTTTATCTCTTTTATCTCACTTTCTTCTCCCTTTAGTCTCTTCCTTCTCTATCTCTCTTTACCTCTTCTAATCTAAGTATTTTCACCTCCCTATTTTCTCTCTCCCTCTATGATTTCTATAGTTCTTACTATTGTTACACTTTTGATGGGAGTTGACATAACGAGTTCATTCACAATTAATCCATCATCTACCTAGCTAAACCCACACCATCACTTGCAAGGTGTTTGATTTTTGATAAAACAATCATCATAAAAAAACAAGAAATTGTTAGCCCTATGGTTTCATAAAATTTTGATGATAAAAAATTATTAAAACTAATGCTATTTGAGTTTTGGATATACATTTGTAGGTGTGAGTTATGGTGTGATCCTAAGAGGGGGGTGAATTGGATATTTTAAAAATTTAGGTCACTTTTACCGTATTTTTAAAACACAACCACACTATCTCAAATCAAGGGCTTCTCAAACAATCTCAACAATATATTTTAAAGCATACACAATAATCACAACAAAATAAATGTAAACAAACAAGTGCGGAAAATAAATAGTGTAGGGAAAGAGAATGCAAACATGACAATTTTTACGAGATTCGGCTATCCTCACCTACATCCTTGCTTCAAGACAACCCGCTTGAGGATTTCCACTATACACTTCTTAAACAAGGCGGAGCCACCTTATACACACTCTTTTACTAGGGCAGAGCCACCTGTTATGTAACACCCCAACCTTGAGGGGCCGGGGATATTAACTTTTTACTACTGGTTTACAGTGGAAGCAAAATAAGCTCAATTTTTATTAAACCAGAGCACTAATTATCCATATTACACTTATTTCAAAAGAAGAAAATTACACAAACATAAATATCTGAAATCATACTAATATTTCTAATCAATCTTTATTTTTCTAATCCCCACCCGCATGCTTGCTAAGCCTGATTTCCAACATGCTCTTCAGAGTTATGTGAAATAAAAATATGATTTGAGTGAGACGACGCTCAGTAAGTAAATAAGGTTATTATTAGTGTGTGGCCAAAATAAGCTTTTTAAAAATTTCGTAAAATAATATTTAATATTATAACTTCAAAACTGTCTCTAGAATGAATATAAATTTAAGAATTTTTGCATAAAACTTTTACCATCAACTATAACAGTAAAATTTTATAATCATATACTATAACTATTAAATTAAACTTTTAACTTTAAAACTGTATAAATATTTAATGATAAATATACATATACTTTTCCTTATACGTTTTCTTTAGATCGTCATTTAAGCACTAAAATGATCATTTTCATGTAAACTTTCACTTTTCCTTCAAATCATCAGTAACTTTGTACACGTAATTAAATATGTATAAACATATATTATAAAAACCACCCTTAGACCTTTTTGTCGTAAGTCATGTTTACCCCCATGACTGGGTTGTCCGATCCGAAGACTGGACTTAGCTGGTTGGCCGACCAAACTAAATCAACGTACGTAAACTTTAAGTGAGATTTTCCTTATTAAATCCTGATCCGGAACCAGGTGTGCATTCAGGAGAAATTCACTAACATAAATAACCACTCTGTAAATAGTGTGGGTGCACTCTGATCCGTATAAACTTTAAGTTGCGGTACCGAACATCTGTAATTTTGAACTTTCGTTGCCATAAGGGGTTTTAAAATCATCTTATTATAATTTATACAATTTAAAATAATATCGTAAAAATCTCATTTTTACTCATATTTTTATAAAAAAATGCAACGTAGAAATAAACTCATGCCACACAATTTTTGTGTTAAAAATATATATAATTTTATTTTTAAATAGAAAGAAATGCTGAAAATTTACCCGAGGGGATTAGAACATTTCTTAACCCAAAAATAGATGCAAGTATATTAAAAATAGAACTGGCATAATTAAATATGCGTAAAAATAAACTCATGAAAATTTTGTAGAACTAATTAACACAATTGAAATTTACTTATAAAATAAACTCGGATATAAATTTTAAATAAAAAAAAACTAATATAATCAAAATTTACTTACCTTCTTCCTTACGAACACTGTAACTATCTCTAAGAAATGAGATCGAAAAGAGTGGGTGATTGAGAACTTACTCAAAATTCTCTCTCCACCACAATTTCTTTCACTCACTAATTCTTCTCTTCCTTAGAAAATTGTTGTGAAAAATGAAGGTTGAGAGCTCCCTATTTATAGGAAAATTTTGGGGAAGAAATGGAATTTATAAAAGTGTGGGGAGATGGGTGAAATTATAATTTTTTAAAAATTAAAGAATGGGCAAGGGATGGGCAAGGTATGGGTTGAGTATGGGATGGGGATGGAGGTCATGTGGGAGTGCTTGCCACCATTCCTATTAAATAAATTTTTAATTAATCACTTACCTAATTAATTAGTCAATTAGTTAATTAATTATTTTATTATTTTAATTTTTTTAATCATTATTATCATTATTATTATTGTTTTTACTTTTAAACTATTTTTAGTATTTATTTATTTTATTATTTATTTTTGAAAAGAATTAAATTTGAATTTTGAAAACTCATATGGGCCCCACATGGTCTTGTGGGCCCCACACAACTTCGAGACCCGAATGGATCCTACGTAACTCGAATAACTCTTATACGATTTTATGCATCCTACATAACTTTGAGACTCGTATAAACGTCCATACGGTTTCGGGACTCATGTGGGCCCCGCATAGGATACCTATATTATTATTATTTTATCATATATTTCTACATATTATATCAGTCAAAACATTATTTTATGTACTTATTTACTTGTATAAACAGTGTCTTCTGGCTCCATGACTCATGTGGACCGCACATAGTCTTGTGAGCCTCACATATGATACCTATATTATTATCTTATTATGTATTTTTACAAATTATGTCTGTTAAAACACTATTTTATGTTTATATACTTATTTACGTGTACAAACAATGTCTATCCTATTCGTCCTACGAAATTCCATTTTGACTAAGCCGACCTGCAAGGAGCGACTGAGTCGCAATGGTCTCTGAGCACTCACTTAGACAAGATCTTTCTTAAGCATCAAACATGAAATCAAGTATCCTACAGAAAAACACTTCTGTACTGATATTAACTCAATAATCATTTTTATTATTTTATTATTATTGTGCTTTAATCATGTATATATTTTTGGGTCATCACATGTTACACCACTCCTTATAGGCTGAGCCACCTCTCCAAACAATAACCCACGTTTGACACAATTCTATACTTGAATCGCAAGATACAAATGAGAATAAGAAATTTTTGCATACAATAAAATGCTTCTTCATTAAGCTAGTTTGTACAATGAAGAACCTAATGCACTCTTACAAGATAAGATTTAAGCTCAATAGAGTTTGTGTGTTTCTCTCAAAAAGATTTTTGCAATATAAGAGAGTAAATGATCTTTGAGTAAAATGTTTATAATAAATGCTTCAAAGATTCAAGCCCAACAAAAGATTTCTCCAAAAATATTTTTCAAGATAAGAGTAGGAGAAGTTAGGGTTTTTTTCTCAAAAAGATTTTTGCAAAGTAAAAGTAGGTAAGAGTAGTGGATCTTTGATATGAAAACAAATGCACAATAAATGTTTCCTCAATGATTCAAGAGCAATAATGATTTTTCCAAAAGTGATTTTCAAAACCAAGAGTATATGAGAACCTAAGGCTTCTCTCTCAAAATGATTTTGTAAATGAAGAGAGTAGATGAGAGTAAAAATGCTCTTTGATTTGAGAAAATGAGAGATAAAATGCCCAAAAGTTGTTTAAAGGCTTTTGGGCTTAATATTTATAAGCAATTTTAAAATATGACCGTTTTATGGCCGTTGGAAATAAAATAATAATTTATTTTAAATTTTTGTGGTTGTTTTCTGCTCAAAATAAGCTCAACCTGAGAGTTTCGGTTGATTGGCCCAAGGTCTGATCGACCGGCCAAAAGGCAAAATTCCCTTCAGCACGGTTCGATCGATTGGGTATTTGATTCGGTTTGTCGGATCTTCATTCCTTGAGTATCAGTTGATCGGGCTTAAGATCTAGTCAATTGGGTCCTTTATAAAAATGGATTTTAGCCTTGTTTTCAACTCCAAACTCCTTTCAAACCTTTTGTATAAGTTTAGCTTTTTAAGAGAAAAGTTTTCCATGAAAAGTTTGAGTTCTTAGGATCAGTCTATGGTCGTTATTGAGCTCTACTTAGATCAAGCAAGACACGCACATACAATTGAACTACAGACATTACAACTGAAACATAATATGTTTTCACTCTTTGCTCTTCAATTTTCTTGTAATAAGCCAAGTGATATGTGCTTTAAGAACCTCATGACTTCCATATTGCAATGACCATTTGTGCCTTTTGAAATATAAATTTACTTATACACTAAATGCACAAATGAGATACATATGATTTGTTATTATCAAAATTGGATAAGACTCAAAAAGTCAACAGTAGGATTAAATCAAATGGGATTGAATAGGCTGGAAGATAAAGACCTTCTTGTAGACATCCTATTTTTGCCCTAACCAAATAAAACAAGGGGTCTCCTCTTATTTTTTTCATTATTATTATTATTACCTTATTTTTATTATTATTGTTATTATTTTTTTAAAATATTATTATTATCACTTTATTATCTTGCTATTGTTATTATTATTATATTACTATTATTATTATTTTATTTTTATTATCTTTGTTATTTTTAAATTTTATTATTATTATTTTATTACCATTTTACTATTATCATATTTGCTATTATTATTATTATTATTATTATTATTATTATTATTTATTTTCAAACTTTATTGTTATTATTATTCTAACACTATTATTGTTATAATTATAATTATTATTATTATTATTATATTTAATTTATTATTATTATTATTGCTCCATTATTTTTATTATCTATGATTATTATTATTTTTCATTGTTATTACCACTATTATTATTATTATTATTATCATATATTTAATATTAGTATTATTACTTTATTTACTAATTATTATTATTATTATTATTATTATTATTATTATTATTATTATTATTATCATTACAACTGTATATTCTGTTACCATAAAAGTATGAAAAGAATAAAAACGAAAAAGGAAAAAAACAAAAGAAAGATTTTTAGAGTTGTTTTTTATAAATGGGGGGAAGCATAGACAAAAAAAAAAAAAGAAACCTTACCTTGCAGTCTCGTGCTGCAACGACGGAGTCGTCAGCATTTGCGCAGTCAACTAGATGAAACCAATTGAGCAGCGATTTCTTATCCGATTAATGCGAAACTTTACAAGGTCTTTTCTAACCCTTTCATCTTAATTGTCACCATTCAGATTCTTCTTTTGAGTTTTCCCCCTTTGGGTTAATTTCTTGCACAGCCGTATCACCGCCGCAGCAGTGGAGTCATCAGTGTCTGCGCATCCAATTGGACGAAGCCAATCGAGCGGCGATTTCTTGTCCGACCAATGCGAAATTTTACGAGATCGTTTCTAACCCTTTCTTCTTAATTGTCACCGTTCAAATTCTTCTTTTGAGTTTTCCCCCTTTGTGTTAATTTCTTGCCCAGCCGTATCACCGCCGCAGCAGTGTTAATATATATATATATATATATATATATATATATTGTAAATAGGATTTATATATACAATTACGTGTAATGATAATAATATGATAATATCATTAAAATAGACATAAATTTGTAATTGTAGAGACCCGAATCCAGAAAGTAAAAGAAAAATAAATAAAAGAAAAGGAAAATAAATAAAGGAAAAGAAAAATAAGAAAAAGGAAGGAAAAAGGGTTTGGCCAAGACCAAACAGTCGACGATTTCGTGGGACTCAAAAAAATTGTAGATGATTTTCCTGCAGGGCAAACTACCAAGAACGTTTAAGTGCCAAACCCTCGACGGTTTTGTTAAGTATAGAAAAATCGTCAACGGTTTCATGTGGGGGCTGAGAACCTATAAATAGTTTTAAGTTCTTTTTTTTTTTTTTTAAGAAAACTCATTTCTCCTCTCTCTCAGCTTCGAACTTCTCTCTCTCTCTCTCTCTCTCTCTCTCTCTCTCTCTCTCTCTCCCCCATCCCTTACGTTATTTTCTCTCACTTCTACGCTCACCTGAAACTACTCTCATTCTTCGACAATCTTTCTCTCCTTTCTTGGGTTGCCGGATTAGTTTCCGCGGCGGTTTCGTAAAGCTAAGGTTTTCATCTCTTGTTTATTTTAGGCATAATTTTGAGGAATAAGTAAGGGGAATAAGTTGTACAAATTTTTATTAATTTTGAACCGATTAAATTCGAGTATAAGAGCCTGTATATATATGTATGATTTTCTAAATGGGTTAGGCATTTGAAAATGATAGTTTTTTTTTATTATAATTCATATTTGGGAAAAAACCAATGTGACTAGGGTATATTATTTATTAATCGTATATAACAGTATGGTTGACACTTAAATCGTGTGGCATGAGAATAACTCTTGATAATAAACTGGTTGTGAATACTGTGGTGAATTAATTGATGTGTTTGGATGAATTGTTTTGTGTGGTTATTCGTGTATATCACAACATAATGTTGGCTGGCCTGAGGAGTTCATTATATTGTCAGGATATAAATCACAATATAACTGTTGTAGGCCCAAGGAGTTTGTTGTATTGTCATTTATATAAATAGGGGTAAAATGTTGGCAGACCCGAGGAGTTTGTTTTACTGATATATTATGAATAGATCATTGTGACAGTGTGACAGTGAATGTCGGTTGTGAAGAACTTGTGTAGTATCCTGTGTGGATGTGACACTTGTACAATATCCTGTGTGGATGTGAATGAAATGTGTGATTGATGTTGAATGTGTGTGGGTACACATATGTGAATTTAAATTGCATGAATGTTTATGGTGAAGTAAAACTCTCCGCCCAAGGGCTTACTGAGTAAGGTGAGTTCCCTGATAAGTATCAGTTATAGCCACACCCAAATTAAAAAGGGCAAAGTTACAAATGGTATCAGAGCAAAGGGGCGTTACATGTATGGGCATGTAATCTCCCAAATCCTCAAGAACTTTCGCTATAAATATTGGTTATGTATGTGTGAGTATAGTCTGCATGTGTCTTGTTAGTTGCTATTGATTAACAAACAAGTATATTTTGTATACACTAAAACTCATCTGCCACACAATTTTATAATTTATTCCATCCTTACTAAGAAGTTGTCTCACCCCGGTGAAATATTAACTTTTCAAGTCCTTCAGGTGATCAATCTTAGCTAGCTCTAGGGCAGGGTTTAGTTTTTTTTTTTTTTGGTAATTGAGAGTGGTTGTAAGATATGAAGTATTTAAAAGTTATGTTTAAATTTCTGGTTTTGTAATATAAAGTGAATGGATACACTTTTTGGGATGTATAGCATAGTACTCTGGTATTTATTTGAGGTAGTTTAATATTTTTCGTTACATGAATGATATTTATGGTATCCGAGATAGGTGAATGGTCATAACACCCCAGGCCCCACTTGACAGGTTTGGAGCATTACAAAGTGGTATCAAAGCATTAGGTTGTTAGGTTTTGCAGACTCTAGGCCAGATTAATACAAAAGTATAGGTTCGAATTAAGACAAGGATAGGAATAGGTAGATTAGGATACTAATAGGAAATTTTGAGTTTTGTTTTGTAGCCTAGAGGTAGAAACCCCTTGATGGTCTTCTGTGATTTTCTGAATCGGTTGTGAGTTTCATAAAATCATGGTAAATCCATTGACAGTGATGTTTCCGAGCAGAGAGACTGGAACTTGAAATTAGAATTTGAAGGTTAGGATGGTTGATTTATGGGGATAAGCCTCTAAAAGAGAATTTTGGATGGATCCCAGAGGTAAAGACGTGGACGCTAGAAGGGATAATGATTTAGGGGCTTTCAGCGGGGATGGGATTGAAACCTCCAGATTGCTGAGAGGTATAGCTCAGAAGGTCAGGGAAGAGATTAGGTGGGACCTTGAGGGACAAAACTGCCCACTTGTGAACCACGGCTGTTCGATTGAGCAATTTTGCTCGCCTGAAACCCTCTGCTTTTGCGGGTGGCGTTGACCCAATCATGGCTAAGACTTGGGTGCAAGAGATGAAGAAGATACTGATAGTGCTGAGTTTCAATAAGGAGTAGAAGGTTCTCTTTGCCACCTTTAAGCTGACAGGAGAGGTCGAGCGGTGGTGGCTAGCGGTGAAGTTGTTGGAGTATCCATGGTTATGACCTGGAGTTGTTTCAAAGAGGTCTTCTACGATCAATACTTCCCCACAACTACTAGGGATGCGAAGGCGGATGAATTTTTCAACTTGACTCAGGGGCACCTCATTGTTTAGTAGTATGCTGCTAGGTTCGTGGATCTTTCTCGCTTCATCCCATTTATGGTCCCAAATGATTACCAAAAGGCATGGAGGTTTGAAAGGGGCCTGAAATAGAGGATCCACGAGCAGGTGGCAGTCTTGTAGGTACAAAATTACTTAGAGCTGGTGGATAAAGCCAATGTAGCAGAGTTAAGCCTGTAGAGAGGTGCAAAGATGTCATAGCAGAGGAAGAGACCCATGCCTCCCAGTTCCCATAAGGATTTCAGATAGGGTTCATGGAAGGGAGACAAAGATACTGTGGGTTAGAGGTCATATAGGTATGATCGAGACTTTTGGGAAAATTCATTGCGCCCTCACTGTTCTAGAAGTAATTAGAGGCATTGAGGAGAATGTCGGGGTGGGAGTATTGTGTGTTATCAGTGTGGCAGATACGATCATATAGCCTGATATTTTTATAGACTGCCGAAAAATGCACTCACTCTTGATCAGAACTAGAGGAACAATCCGGTGTCTCATGGCGGCTCGACGCGTGTTTACACACTTACCCTAACTGAGGCAGACATTGCTAGAGGCACAGGTAATGTGTTTATGTTTGAGGTAAGCAATAGTTTCATTTGATTCTAAGTGATGCAATTGTACACATGCTAGAGTAGATTGAAATATGTGAAATATGGTTAGGTAATAAACTTCTAAGTTTGTGAAAAATGATTGGGTAGCAAATTTCGGGGAGGAAATTTCAATAAGAGGGGGAAATTGTAGAGAATCAAACCCAAAAATAAAAGAAAAATAAATAAAGGAAAGGAAAAATAAGAAAAAGGAAGGAAAAAAGGTTTGGCTAGGATCAAACCATCAACAATTTTGTGTGACTTAGAAAAATCATCGACAGTTTTCCTGCTGGGCAAACTACCGAGAGCGTTTAAGTGTCAAATCGTCGACGGTTTCATCAAGCACAGAAAAATCGTCGACGGTTTCCTGCGGGGGCTGAGAACCTATAAATAGGTTTAAGTTCCTTTTTTAGAAAACTCATTTCTCCTCTTTCTCAGCTCCGAACTTCTCTCTCTCTCATCCCTCACGTGATTTTATTTCACTTCTACGCTCACCTGAAACTACTCTCGTTCTCTAATCATCTTTCTTTCCTCTCTTGGGTTGTCGGATTAGTTTCGACGGCGGTTCCATAAAGTTAGAGTTTTCATCTCTCGTTCGTTTTAGGCAGAACTTCGAGGAAAAGGTAAGGGGAATAAGTTATACCATCCTTTTATTAATTTTGAACCAGTTAAATTCGAGTATAAGAGCCTGTGCATATATGTATGATTTTTTGAATGGATTAGGCATTTGAAAATGGTGGTTTTTTTTTTATATTATGATTCATATTTGGGGAAAAACTAATGTGAGTGGGGTATATTATTTATTAACCGTATATAACAGTATGGTTGACACTTAAACCGTGTGGCATAATAACTCTTCATAATAAACTGGTTATGAATACTGTGGTGAATTAATTGATATGTTTGGATGAATTGTTTTGTGTGGTTATTCGTGTATATCACAACATAACATTGGCAGGCCTGTGGAGTTCGTTATATTGTCAGGATATAAATCACAATATAACGGTTGTAGGCCCGAGGAGTTTATTGTATTGTCATTTATATAAATAAGGGTAAAACGTTGGCAAACGTGAGGAGTTTGTTTTACTGATATGCTATGAATAGATCATTGTGACAATGAATGTCATGTGAATGAAATGTATGATTGATGTTGAATGTGTGTGGGTACATGTATGTGAATTTAAATTGCATGAATGTTTATGACAAAATAAAACTCTTTGCCCGAGGGCTTACTAAGTAAGGTGAGTGCCTTGATAAGTAGTTTTAGCCACACCCAAATTAAAAAGGGTAAAGTTATAAATGGTATCAGAGTAAAGGGGCGTTACATGTATGGACGTGTAAGCTCCCCAAACCTCATAAACTTTCGCTGTAAATATTGGTTATGTATATGTGAGTACAGTTTGCATTTGTCTTGTTAATTGCTGTTGATTAACAAACGAGTATATTTTGTACACACGAAAACTCATCTGTCACACATTGTTATAATTTATTCCATCCTTATTGAGAAGTTGTCTCACCCCAGCGAAATATTAACCTTTCAAGTCCTTCAAGTGATCGATCTTAGCCAGCTCTAGGGTAGGGTTTAGTTTTTTTTTTTGGTAGTTGAGAGTGATTGTAAGATATGAAGTATTTAAAAGTTATGTTTAAATTTCTGGTTTTGTAATATAAAGTGAATGGATATACTTTTTGATATGTATAATATAGTACTCTAGTATTTAATTGAGGTAGTTTAATAATTTTTCCTACGTGAATGATATTTATGATATCAAAGATAGGTGAGTGGAACCGTAATGCCCCATCCTGGGTCTGCCAGGGAGCTCTGCATCTCTCCTCTTCCACTTGGACCAGACCACTAGGGAGTTAGGGGTCTTATTGGACTGATGACTGGCCCCACAGACCAACACGTGTCCCTTTTAGTGTGTTTTGTCCTCACTCACACACTTCTTGAGAAAACTTCCCAGAAGGTCACCCATCCCAAGATTACTCCAAGTTAAGCACGCTTAACCATGAAGTTCTTATGGGAAGGGTTCCCGAAAAGAGAGGTACACCTTGTAGATATGGGTAGTAATATCTAATTCTTTAAACCTTTCATCCATGGGTATCACAGGAACACATAACACCCGTGCCCCACTTGGCGAGTTTGGGGTGTTACAGTAATAATAATGATATTTTATGTATTTATATTAATTATATAAAAAGAACAAGAACAAAAGGCTACTTTTGGCCTCCAAAATCTAATTCTTAATTATAGTAATTTGAAAAAGAAAATTCCAGAGTCAATAGAATTTTTTTAGAAAAATAAATAAATAAATAAAATATTAATTTTAATGGACTGCCAATTTAAGATATATATATTTATTGAACTTTTATAAAAAAAATAATAACATGCATTAAAATGACGGTAAAGTTTCATATTAATTAATTGTTTTAATAATGAATTTATCCATCTTAAAAAACATATCAAATTAGTTCTTAAAAAAACACGTTATATTATAGAAAATCTCCCTCCTTGCCGATATAAAGATTAGTCCTAACAAAAAATATTTATAATGTTGAAAGGTTAAAATCATCAAAAAAAGTTTGGTAGTTATTAGAAAGAAGAAATGCTCGTTTAATTCTTAAGTCACAATTTATTTACTCAATCAAAATTACATTTTATCTTCTATTTATAATTTTTTTTATTTATCTTATAATATAAATAATAAATATATTAGTGTAAGTATGATTTATAATAATGAGACAATAATTACTCGGGCACAATTATAATGTTATATTTTATTTTTTTTGTAAATAGTATATATATGTCATTGCATGTAATGATATTAATAAGATAATATCATTAAATGGACATAAATATGTAATAAAGATGATATTTTGTATATTTATATTAACTATATATATATAAATATATATATAGAAGAATAATTGGCTGTTTTTATAAAATTAAATAAATAAATAAAATTTATAATGGCCTACTAATTTAGGATATATATTTATTGAGTTTTTTTTCTTAAAAAAGAATAACATTCATTAAAATAATGGTAGAATTTCTTATTAATTAATTATTTTAATTAAGAATTTATCTATCTTAGAAGTATATCAAAGCATAGAAACCCAAACCTGAAAAATAAAAGAAAATGAATATAAAAGAGAGAAATAAAAATAAATGAATAAGAAAAGAAGAAAGAAAAATTTAAAAGGGCAAAGTAGTAGGACTTGTTGACGAATTCCTTGTTTTCGTCGACGAGTGCCCTTTTGTGATTCATTGACAAAGTGCTAGGGTCGTCGACGAATAAATCCCGAGAGACAGGAAATCTCAGGCTTAAGGTTTGTTGACGAACCCCTTTTTTCATTGACAAATGTCCTTCTATAGCTCGTTGACGAACACTTTAAATTCGTCGATGAATATGACCGGGTCAATGGCTTATAAAAGAATCTACAAGAGATTTTTTTAAAGAAATCTCTCTCTCTCTCTCTCTCTCTCTCTCTCTCTCTCTCTCTCTCTCTCTCTCTCTCTCTCTCTCTCGCTCTAACCCACGAACCTAGTCTCTTCTCTCTTCGATTTCTCACTGTTCGTTGATCGAATCGATGATCGGAAGTCACTACGATGATTTATGAGTGTTTCTTTACAAGTCTAGCAGAGTAAAGTTTTGAATTGGACTTTCCAGACCCCACTCCAAGGCTAGGGTAAGATTTAGGGAATTGAGCAAATTTGAAATTTTTGGGAGTTTAATCATTTATTTGGAGTTTGCGCTTCAAATCTGCTAGAGTGGATCGTTAGTGGGGTTAGCTGGAATTCCATCCTAGATTCGGGGTAAGGCTTTCTATTTGGTATTTGACTTTCTTGTAATTGTAGAAAATGTAGTACGCGTAGAAATACTGAATTTTTGTTATGAGAGGTGTTGTTTTCAGAGTGTTGAACGGGGAACCCTGCGAGTGCAGGACTGATATACTTTAGGGGCTTTTCAAAAGTTAGGTAAGGGGATAAACTAAGCTAGTTGTTTTATGAAAATATATGTATAATCTTACATCATTTAATTTCAAGAAAATAAATATATAATAACATTGTGTTTGGGAACTACTGCTATAAATGACGATATGTTTTAAATATGTGTAATACCCATTTTGTGTGGCATGGGTAGTATTTACTATGAATTACTGTTTTCTGAGATAATGTTAAATGATACAAGTTTTATAATGATATACCGGTATACGGGCCAAGAGTTTTTAAATGATATACCGATGTACGGGCCGAGAGTTTTTATATGATATACCGGCGTATGGGCCGAGGATGTTCTCACATGATATGCTGGTATATGGGTCGAGCCTTTTTCATAATATGTTGGCGTACGAGCTGAAATTTTTATATGAGATGCCGACGTACGGGCTAAGCTTCTTATTTGATATATGATACGGCGTACAGGCTATAATTGATAAAATATGAAATGCCAGCATAAGGGCTGATGATTTTCACATTATGTATGAAATGTGATATGATGATATTGATTTAACAATTATTATTATGGAATAACAATGTATCACAATTTGAAATATGTTATATGCTATCAGAATCTGGTTAGCTTGGTTTAGGCTTGCACGAGCATGGTATTGTAGCTATGTGATCATGATCATTATGATATTGTGTTATTGCTGTCGTACGGGGCAGCATGAGGATGAATAGTCGATGTGGTTAATTGAAGTGTTGGCACCCCTGGTGTACGGATCGGGTCTGGCAGACCCATCATACTTACAGACATTTACTTTGACATGACAATGGTCGGTCAGCCATTGTCAGGATCCGCCTTTGGGCCACACAACCTAGTTATATGGGGGTAAGATATGACACCAGTAAGCTAACCTACCAGGGTTGTTTTTGTATTATTATCATATGAGATGAATTATGTTTATGGAAATCCAGTATGTTATATCATGATATGATTATATATGTTTTCCCATATATGATACAGACAGTTTCTTTAAATATGTTTATGTATGGTTTTATGTATAACACAGAAATACTTATGTTGCCACACACTGATATTAGTTTATTTCCATTATTGAGAGGTGTCTCACCCCAAATTATATGAACATTTCAGGAGCCCTAGGTAGGAGAGCGGATAAAGCTCTGCAGCATTAGAGTTCAGCTGTTTTACCCTGTTTGAAGGGTATGTCTTTTGTTAGGGCCAGATGCATTTTTGGGTGGTGACCCTAGGAAAGATTTTGATTGTTTTGGGATGTATATTATGGTTATAGTAAACTCTGGTATTGTGTTGAATGGTAGTATGATATATATATATATATATATATATATATATATAATTTGATGTTTCCTCTTGCTTAGGCATTTGTTTTGCATTTCTAATGTATCCCTGGTACCCACGAATTTAGGTTGATTATGATTTGCTGGATTCATTATATCGATTTTTATTATTATGAAAAAATATGGTAAAATAAGCAGGTCGTTACACTACTGATTTAGTTTTCTAAAATAACTTATGTAAACAAATTCCCTTACCTTTTAACGTAAAAATCGATCAAAACGAACCCGAACGGCTCGAAACGGCCAAAACCTAGAACTTCTAATCCGGTTAATATGCGTATCCTACCTTGAGTGAGGGAGAGAGAGACAAATGGCACCCAAAACGAAGCTCAGTAAGTATTTTTAGAGAAAGCACTTCGAAACCCTAGGAGAGAGAATGAAAATTCTAAAAAAAAAATGAGCTTGTTCCTATTTATAGGCAAGCTGTCCTAGAGGAAAATCGGCAATGGTTTCCCCTGTCACCACAAAACTGTCACCAGTTTTGTGGTTGACCTGCCCGTTTGACCCAAAATCAGTGATGATTTTTTCCTGGCTCAGAAAATCGTCTACGATTTTGTCCCAGACTTGTGAAAATGCTTCTTTTCCTTTTGTTTTCCTTTCTTCCTCTCTTTTATTATCTTTTTATTTTATTTTCCGAGTTTGGGTTCCTACATCTCCTCTTAGGCTTTAATTAAGGGTTTTTAGGAAAAAAACCTTTGGACAAAGTATTATGTTCAGAAGCAATAAAATTTACCTTCGTGGTGTTATTGTTATTGGTATTACCATTTTTTTTGCAGAATTACATCTTACCTTTTTCCTCCTTGGTATCATACTTATTATGTAAAACCTTTTTATCTTTCCATCTTTTGAAGTGAGCTCTTCTAAATCGAAAATGCTTGTTGCAATCTCCAACACTTTCACTTGATTTCTCAAGGACTGTAGGCTCCATACTTTGAATCTCCTTAAAATTTTTAAAAATACTAATAATATAAAATGATAAATTTATAAATAAAAAATAAAAAAATAAATCACGATTCACAAATAGGCTAAGACACGGATATATCGCTCTCTTTAAGGAGATTCAAGCCCTCTGCGATTATTTGGTTTAGCTCACGAATCGGTGCAGTAGATTTCCTCAAGACTTGTCTCCCTTAGGATACAATAGTCCGATTTGAATCGTATGACTCTTTCCAATTCTGCACAAATAGAAGAATCCAAAGCTCCACAAAAAAAAACACCTTTCTTTGCTTGTCAAACTCTCTAGACTCAGGATAAGAAATATGTGATGAGAATGAAGAAAAGAGATTGATGTGTTGTGCTAATACTTCAAGGGTCCATTGATAGGCATAAAATGACCCTTCATTCTCCATGTATTTAATAAATATGATATGTATATATTAAGTAAATACATTCTTAGATCCAAGATAAATTTATATAATTAATTATGCATTTATCAAATACATGAATGAATGATTAAATGTGGATGCATCACCCAATACAAGGCACATGCTTCTTTTCCAAGACAACAATAAAATAATACATTAATATTAAAATACACCAACACCAACTATAGTAATAAAAAGTATAGTACTAGCTAAGCATGTTATGTATGTTTCAGTGAGATTCACTAATATAATTGCATGAAATCAATAAGTACAACAACTTAATTGTGCTAACTAAAAGTATAAATATCAAAATAAATTTTACTTAATAGAGCATGGACTCACTTATAGTAACATATATAATTATTCAATTGATATTTTCGAATTGATATTTTACTTAATTGTTTAATTAGCAACATATAATCAACACCTACTTTTCGAATTGATATTTTTTTCCTTTTTAAAATTTATTCAATTGATGTAATTGTTCCAATGCGAAGATGAGATCTTTTCATATTAAGACAGTAAATATATTTTAAAAAAATATTAATCATAATTTAGAAATAAATTTATTTTTATTGCATAAATATATAATTATTCTCCACTTAACTAGCAAGTTTTATGAGGGTTTTTATGATAATGATGTTGAAAGCAAATGAGTCCTTATTACCATCAAGGCTTAGAGGACTAATTATTCTTCAAATTCCATAATATTACATACCTCACAATAACAATTTGGTCTAAATGCAAAAAAAGGTAAAGATATTATCATAACAACCTTAATATTTATGACTTATTCTGGATATGCCTCGATAATAGATAGTAATGCTGGAATCTTAATGATTTTGTAGCATGGAAATCCTCCTTCACGTAGCACATTCTTCCATTCCAACTCTGTTCTTTCCTTTCCTCCGGAGGAGTGTGCAAGCATAAGTAAATCAAACACTAACCTCGTCTCATCAAACAAGCCTTTACCATCCGGTTGTAAAACAACATCAATGATCATCACTTTACCATTTTTCTCCGGTATTGCTTTCCGACAATTTTTCAAGACTTTAATACAATCTTCATCCCCCCAATCATGCATTATCCACTACAATTTGATAAATTACTATACGAGTCATGACAGGTCAATTGGATATTCGTACATGCATATTAAAAAAAATTTATAATAATATTACTTTTAAAAATTCAAAATATTTTAGGATAATTCTTCTTTTATTTATGGATTTTTTTGTGATTTTATTTCTTAAAATATTTATTTTAGAATTTTAAACTATTAAAATGAGAAATTTGGCATCATATGATAAAATTTTCTAAATTCAAAATAAAAATTGTTATTTGAATGAATTAAAAATTAAGAAAATGTCTTAAATAAGGAAATTCTTTTAAAACAAGTATATTGATAAATTTGAAGTTCGTGTCAAGAAAAAATTTAATGATGATTGATGGGTGATAAAAAATTAGGTTGCAATATGTTGAAAATGATTTTTAAAAAAATGATTGTCTTTCTATTAGAGTCAATGAAAGGAATTTTTTTTTTTTTGCTTAGAGTGTTTGAATCTAGGATTTTGCTAGAGGAAAGGAAAAAGACTCATTTGCCATTGTATTTTCCTTCTATATTAAAAATTATTAAAAATAAAAATTCATTTTGATATGATTAAAAATATGAAAAAGTCAAATTTTAATGACGTAAAAAATCAAAATATTGTTCATAGATTTGGTGTATTTTTTTTTTATTTTCTTTTTCATTTTCCTTGGTAACCAAATATGAAAATGTGAATTCCTTAATATTTTTCTTTCCTTTGGTCTCATTTGGAAATATTAATGAAAAGAAAATATAAAGGAATCCTAAAAATGTTTGATTATCAAGAAAAATGTGAAAGAAAGTAAAAAAATATACCAAATTTATAAACAAATATTTGATTTTACACATTATTAATATTTAATTCTTTCTAATTTTGTCATAATAAAATAAATTTTTATTTTTGATAGTATGTGATTGAAAAGGAAAATAAAAGGGAAATTGAATTTCCTCTTTTTTTATTTTCCTTTTTTCACGTAAAATCCTTGATCAAAACGGACCCATAATGCTTTCCGAGTCCAAATGGAGCCTTAGTATCAGAGTCATTTACTCTCACACGGGTCAATTTTTTTCTCAAATTACTATCTTCACCAAAAGTACAGCAACAACAACAAAAATGATGACGACCTTGCCTAGGTCAGAAGATGGTTTATGGATCTACTTTACTTTAGAAGAAATAGTGATGGAGAAAGAAGAGAGAATCAACGATATTCAACGTTTGATTGTTAAAAGGCCATTGGGAAGGAAAGAAAAGTAGAGTTGGCAGGCACATGTGGAATCAAAAGAAGCAGTTGGAGAAAGCATCATGATCCTAACCCAACCATTCTCCTACACTGAGAATGCAAAATGCAATGAGCGGGAAAAAGAAGAGTTTTTTTCTAATGTGAAAAGTAACTCTAATCAATTGCCAAGATTTCAATGAGACTTTGTGCTAGTAGATCTCCTTTACTCCGGTTAATGGATTTAGAGAAAACCTCTTGGAGGCCAAAACCAAGAGAGTTATGACTAAAAAGTTTGCTCCCAAAGTTTGATTTGATTATTTCACAAATTTGATCATCAAACATAAGATTTGCCAAAGTAAAGAAAAAATCAAGATGGGTACGCTTCCTTTACCTTCATGAAGACCGCATCAGCATTAGGTATGCATTCGAACATGTCGCCGCCGACATGGGACACTCCGGGGAATGAGGGCGCCGTGGCGATGACATGTGGCAAGTCAAAGTTGATACCCTTGATGTGTGGACACGCTTTCACCACCTCCGCAATGGCTGACCCTGTCCCACCTCCCACGTCCACGAGGGATCCCACGTCAGCAAGCGCGTCCTTGTACACCGCCAGGATAGCATGCAGCGTGATCCTAGCTGTAGACGCCATCGCACCGTTGAACATGGCATTAAACTCCGGATTTGCGCCGGCGAAGTCCCAAATCTCGCGGCCGTGAGCCTTCTTGAACGCGATCCCGCCATCGGTGACGCAGTTGGAGAGCTGATGCCAGGGGGACAGCAGCAGGGGATGAGTCTCCAGCAGCACCATCGGCGCCAGGGTCACCTCGGTGTCGCGGAGGAGCCACCGGGAGGAAGGGGTGAGGCCGTAGAGGGTCTCAGAGGATGCGCCGCCGTCTGACGGCGAAGGAGTGGCAGTGAAGATGGACTTGCGGACGAGGAGTGTCATGATGCGGTAGAGGGGGGCGATGTCGGCGGCGGGAGGGTCGATGGCGGAGGCGATTTGGCGCAAGGTGATCGGACGGCCGTGGGAATGTATGATGTCGGCGATGCGGAGCTCCACAGCGAATTTCAGAGCCATGGAGCCTGCAAACGCAAACATCAGTTCCCAAATGTGGGCTTCACCTCCCAACCTTGCATCTTTCTCTGCCTCTGCTTCTGCTTCTTCACCTGTTACCATTCTCTCTCTCTCTCTCTCTCTCTCTCTCTCTCTCTCTCTCTCTCTCATATTTATAAAAAAACAAGAGCCGCACATGCACGGGCGGCTCTTTTTTAACACCACAATTTTTTTTTATAGATTAATTCAATTAAATAGTGATAAATCATAAACAGGTTAAATAAATAAATTTTTATTTTTTATAAAATAAATCGTAATTAATATTATCTCACCAATATTATTTATTTATTGGTGAAGGAGTCACCTATTTAAAAATATAATTTATTGATTTTAATTTTTTTTAAACATTTCATATAAAATGACATCAACCTTGTGTTAGGCGTTGCTAAACGACCCTCTATCAGACATAAACTCTAGATTACATAGATAAAATAATATATTGCTTTAGTAACAGAGAACTCTTCAACTTGTACAAGATTTAAAAAGATGTTTACAAATTACAGAACCGGTGCAATAGTAGGATGAGGATATCAACCATCCTTTCAATAATGCTTCGAGAATCAAATTGTACCATAGTAGAGAGTGAGACTTCTACTGACTGCCACAACGCCGCTTCTCGCACGTGAGGTCGTGCCTCGGATTGTATTCCACATGCTCCCGAACCAATCCTACCTCCCACATCTTGACCCCATTCGGATCCATCTTCACCTAGATGATCCTTATTGGCTTCGGACACACACTTGATCCTCTAACTGTTAGTACGTCAAAAGAATTAACTTCACACCATGACTAATTACACGCACGTTCGCCCCAAGTTACAAACCATCAGCTCTGATACCACTTTTTGAGTAGCGCCCCGAACTTGGTGGGGGCTCGGAGTGCTATTCTCCATACATATATCCCTTATACAATAACTATAACCACCCGAACCCATTGTGGGGTACCGGGTACACCCGTCCATAACTTATTTAAGACAAAACAACGGAAACATATACTTTAAACCCCAATTATGTACTATATACCAGAGTTCTAATACCACCATAATTACACTTGTACCTCCAAGCATTCATATTACATCACAAATGGGTAAAACCATATCTATATACATATTAGTGTCTCACTAGTACTTACTCTAAACTATAATAACTAAGCTCCCCTCCCGAAACTCGCTAAGCTCGACTCCCTAGATTTCCTAAAATGTTAAATAATATTCGGGAGAGACACTTCTCAGTAAGACAGAATAAATTATTATCAGTGTGTGACAGCATGACTTTTAATATAGTAAGAATATATCCATTAATTAATTAACTTTATTTGAGAAATCATGTAAAATTGTATTCACACTTATATATTTCGCTACAAAAAATAAGGTTATTAGAGAACGATCAAATTGTCACTAATAATCACAAAATCGTCACTAATAGTATTAGTAACGATTTTATAAGTATTAGTGATGATTTTGACTTAGTCGCCAAAATTGCGATTACTAATAATTATTAGTGACGAATTTTAAAACCGTCACTAATAATAGAGTATTAGTGATGGATTATAACCGTCACTAAAACCCTAACACTATGACTATAAATTCTACATTAGCTCGGTTCAAAATCGTCACTAATAGTAGAGTAGTAGTAACGAATTTCAAAACCATTATTAATAGTAGAATATTAGTGACGTATTTTAAAACCTTCACTAATAGTAGAGTATTAGTGATGAATTTAAAATCATCACTAATACTTAGGCTTTGGTGACACTTTTGATATTCGTCACTAATACTCTACTATTAGTGACGGTTTTGAAACCTTTACTAATACTTAAAAAATAGACAATTATTAAAAACCGTCACAATATTTCACTTCTTTATTTTAAATCATAATTACCAAGACAATTAAAATACAGAAATTACATTTGTTGTGCAAAATTATATACCATGCAGAAACTTATCCAGAAGAAAGTGGGACTCATCCCTTCCAATTTTTTTTTTTCCTCTCCAACCTTTCTACAAGCCATGAAATGGCAATTGCTTCAGTGGGACCTGAGATAATTTCAAATGAGCTCTTTGCGCTTGGTATAGTTCAACTAGAATAAACTATTTTCTAATAGAAAAACATTTTTACTAAGAAAAAAAAAAGAATATAGGAGGATAACATCGCCTCTCAACACAAAAAAGAAGAAACGAAAAACAAAAACAAAAACAAAAACAAAACAAAAAACAAATATATATAACAAACAAAAGAAACAAAAAACAAAAAACAAAAACATACAGATTAGAAAGCAAAGTGTGATCACAAAAAATATGAGCATGTCTTAAGAACCCAAAAATAATAAACCCTCACACTGTCACTAATACCCTATTATTAGTGACGAATTTGTCAAACCGTCATTAATATTCTTAACAAATATTGTTTTAATATTTTTTCAAATAAAAACATTATTAGTGATAAATCCTTTGAACCATCACTAATAATAAACTAATAGCGAATAATTTTTGGAACCATCACAAATATAGTTAAATAAATTGTCTTTATATTTTTTAAATAAATAAAATTATTAGTGATGATTTATAAATTATCACTAAATACTAGCTATTTCTACTGTACAATACTATTAGTGACAGTTTATTAACCCACTAATAAGAGACTTTTAGTGACACATTGAAATCATCACTAATACCCCATGAATCATCACTAATATTTTCTTGGGATAGTTTACGCACGAAAAGTGGTTTCCTGCGATGGTTTATACAGGGAAACTGGTTTTTAGTGGCAAAAGTATTAGTAAAGAATTGAATTTTGTTACTAAAAGTACACTATTAGTGACGAATGTCAAAACCGTCACTAATACTTTAACTATTAGTGACAGTTATTTTAGAATTGTCACTAATAGTGCACTATTAGTCACGAAATTCAATTCGTCACTAATACTTCCGTCACTAAAAATTAGTTTTCTTGTAGTATTTGAAATATGCATATTTTCTTCT
The DNA here is from genome assembly GCF_029873635.1 of Malania oleifera. Classification (NCBI taxonomy): domain Eukaryota; kingdom Viridiplantae; phylum Streptophyta; class Magnoliopsida; order Santalales; family Ximeniaceae; genus Malania; species Malania oleifera. The sequence goes on from NC_080418.1 coordinate 141,413,078, forward strand.
CAACACATGATTTATAGAGCATCCATCCCCATCGTCTCAATACATCTCATCAAAATTTCCACAGTTACATACTGAGCATCCCTCCCCATCGTCTCGGTACGAACTTCACATCAGAGTTTCCATATTGAGCATCCCTCCCCACCGTCTCTGTACAGACTTCACAACAGAATTTCCATACTAAGCATCCCTCCTCACCATCTCGGTACAGACTTTACAACTGAATTTCCATACTGAACATCCCTCCCTATCGTCCCGGTACAGACTTTACAATATAATTTCCATATTGAGCATGCCTCCCCACCGTCTCAGTACAAACTTTACAACAAAATTTTTGTAATGACCTGCTTCATTTACTAGACACCCTATTTTTGCTTGAGCGAAATATAACAAAGGGGATACTATATTATTATTATTATTATTATTATTATTATTATTATTATTATTGTTACTTTACTATTATTTTTATCATTCTTATTATTTCTATTTTATTATTACTTTATTATAATTATTTTTGCTATTTCTATTTATTATTATTAGTATTATTATTATTTTCAAATCTTATCATTACTACATTACTATTATTATTATTATTATTATTATTATTATTATAAAAGTACAAAAAAGAAAAAAAGAATAAGAAAAGAAAAGAAGAAGCTTAGGGTTTTAGGGGCTTATAAATAAGAAGTAAAAGCAAGCAACGAAGGGGACGGAGCAAAGCAAACAAAAAAAAACCTAACTCTCTCAATCTCTCTTGCTTTCCCTTCCTCTCTCGGGCCTCCACGCATAGCTCTCGGCTTTTTCTCTCCTCCCTCAGCTCTCCCATCTCTCAGTTCCCTCCGGCAACCTCTCCAGCCTTCAACTCTCTCCCTTCATCCTCACCATACCAGTCCCCATACACAGCCGCGAGCCCCGACCATCTTCCTCGCCTAGCCTCCATAGTCGCTGCCATAACCAGCAGCTTCCATCCCCATCCTCTGCAACAGCCCCGGCCACAATTGGCAGCAGCCCACACCAACGCTCGGTACTCCCCACTACAGCAAACCCGGCCAGGAGTAGTAGCACCACGTCGCCATGACCCCCTCACTCTCACTGTCGTCATCGCCCGCGGCACCACCCAGCTCCGGCGTCACTCCCCTGCAACCTCACGGCATCCCCTCTTCCTCCTTGAACAGCCGTAGAGCAGCCCCCCAACAACCACCGTCGTCAGACTAGACGACTCCCAGCCTCCCTTCGTCACGCCCACAACCACACACACCCACGTGAGTTCTGGTGAGCTCCCTTGCCTGTATGCACAACACAAACACACAGAGCAACACACTCCTACACACACTGAAACACGCACTCAAACACACAAAGAACCCACACATGCACGTGTATTTATTTATTTATTGATTTTTTTTCTTCTTTTCTTGCTATGATTTGTTTTAATATTTATTGTTTAAGTTTTCATTACATAGTGTATATTAATGTATTATTATTATTATTATTATTTTACTATGGTATTCATTAATATTCAAGCTTTTATTATATATATAAAAATATTAATATTATTGTTGTAGGTTTTGGATTATTATTTAATATTTTATCTTTATTATTTATTCATATTTATTGTTTGTATATTTGTTTAAAGTGCTTATATTATCGTTGTATTTTTTTTAATCATTGTAATATACTTATTTTTATTGTTACATATTATTTAGGGTGTTTGTGTTATTGTGTAGATATTATTTAGTTTTTTTTTTTTTTATGAATTTAGGATATTTATCATGTTTATTGTTTATATGATATTTAGGGATTTTGTTTATTATTGTTTGTTATTTAGGATTGTAATATTTATGCATGTCCAGGGTTCTTGATTATTTACATTATTTTCATGATATTATCATTTAGGGTTTTGGTTTTGGTTTTATATAGGGTTTTGACTATTTCATGTTATTAGGGTTTTGAGTAGTGTTTTACTTAATTTGTCTCTATATTGTTATTACGTATCAATTTTAGGGATTAATTGCTTCCATATAGCTTGTGTATTAATTTTAGGATAGATATGTTTCTGTATTACTATCACATGTTTCCATATTAATTGCACATTGACATATTTTAGGCTTCGAATTACTTCATATTAACCTTATAGGTCACGTTCGGTTTTGATTATGACAAATACTCATTGTATCTAATGGGTGCTTAAGGCTTTGTGTAGGAACGTAAATTAACAGATCAAAAAGCACATAGAGAAAGTGAAGCTTGAAGACCAAATTTCTATTGGAGACCCAATTTTTATGTTGCAATATATTTCATTTGCGAAATTGGTTTGTAATAGTAAATTAGGGTGTTTTACTTGAAATGACCACACACCCCACGTGCATGGTCTAATAGGTAAGCTTAGATCTTAAACGTAACTAAAATTGGACTTAAAGAGACCCTAGCATACTCACCCTTGCATTTATATGGTTTAGGCACTTGAATAGGGTATTTGTGAATTAAAATATGACTGAAATGCACACTTTGTGCACTTTCGGTCTACCAGCACATCAAGTTCATTCTGTCCTTGGTTGACCGAATCTGATTTGGGTCAACTGGTTGACCACAGTTCGGTCGACCGTGCCATGACAGTACATTTGACCCTGGTCGACCGAAACCCCTTGAAGTCAACAGTTTGATTTCCTGGTCGACTGAGACCTTTTTGAACTACACTAACTTAGTCGACTGAGTTCCCACGTGTGGGAACCCAACGGTCTGGTCGACCGACCAGGTAGTTCATTTTCACCTTGGTCGACCGAACTGTGCAATTTTGGAAAAATCACCCTTCCTAGTCGACCGACCCTGAAGTTCAAAATTGGCCAAGTCGACCAAGTCATATGAACTTCGATCAACTGAAAGTCTTTTGGTCGACCGGTCCTCCAGGATTGTCATGAATTTTTACCGTGGTTAACTTATTTTTAATAGGGTTAAAATAATTAAAACATTATTAATCTATTTTAATAATACTAGGCTTGTCCCCAATGATTATAATTCTTGGGGTGTCTATAAATACCCCTTCATTTGGGAAAATTAGAGATATGATTAACAAAACAAAGTGAAAAATCTCTCTCAAACCAAAAATTTCGTACTGCTCATACTATCACTCAAACCACCGAAACTTACCTTCTTCAAGTTTCCGTATCCTCTATGAGATCTAGGATCAGGATATTTTTTTGTTGTAAGATCTTAGGTCTATTTTGATGTTTTGGAGATTGTATCCAAATACTATATTTTGGGAATGTAGTAGACTCTGGTATTATGTAATTAATGGTTTAATGGATGCAATTTATATTTATTGCTGCTTAAGTTTCCACTATTTGTGTCAGGCTATCCCTGCTACCCATGGGTTTGGGTTGATATTATTATTATTTATGTTTATTATGTGATAAGTTAAGCAGGACGTTACATAGACAACTACCAAACCTGACGGAGTAGCCACCGCTAGTTTATAATCTAACTGTTGAACCTCTAATACAGATAGTTTAATGAATCCCTGGGAGATAAAAGAATACGTTGCCCCTGAATCAAACAATACAACAGCTTTATTGAAAAGCGTGTAAATGGTACCTATGACAACATCTTCTGTATTCTCTACGTCGCCAGGAGTTAGGGAGTACACCTTAGTCTGGGTTGAACCCCCCGGTTAACCACCCCGTTGTGCCTGAGCGCCTCCTCCATATGGTTGTTGTGGAGCTCCGTTGTTCTTCTGTATGCGGCAATCCTTTATCAGTACAGTTCAGGACATCTAGAATCTTCTCAATCTCCTCGATCCAATTCTTTGCTCGAATTAGGTCTGTAATACTCCCCACAAAAACAAGAGGCTTCAGCCGTGTGAACTGGTCGATGGAGCATCCCAACTCAGTTGTGGGACGGTCCTGCCTCTTGGTAGTTCGCACTACCTTAGCCCTAAGCTACTGCGCGAAATCCCGTAGTACACTAGTGGAGTCGCTGCCCACCTCATGGCCAGTTCCCTCGCTACTATTACGTCCCATGTTGCAGTAATATCCTTAAATTGTGAAAAATCGATTAGCAGTTTAATAACTTATATCTATCTGCTAATACCACAATACTATAAATTCATTTCTCCCAATTTAACATTCCTAGTACCGACGTACTCTAATAACTCAACATTCTCATTCTACTCAAGTTCCGCCCTTCCACTTGGAAACAAAAACTGCCAATAGATTGTCGTGACTTTCTGAACCTTTCAAATGATCCAGAAAAATACAGAAGTCTATCAATGGATTTCCTATCTCCAGTTATACAATGCTAAATTTGAAAATCATATTCACATATTAAACTCTGGTAATGTCTATTCTACAGAACCTAGTAACCTAAGCTCTGAGCATATCCATAACCAAGCAATGTGAATCATATCACACTTCTGGTTGACTATGGCTCTTATACCAACTGTAACCCCTGACCCTTTATATGGCCCCGGAGTGCTACTACAAATACATAACCTGCAAAGCTGATAACATACATAAACAACCTGCCCTAAACAGGGACATACAGGTGTATTATACTAATCTAAATCTCTTATAATGCGAAAAACATAAACATTCATATGGAATCTATTAGACATACCAGAGTATCTAACTGTTCTTACATACATGATCGTACTTACACATAAACTATATTACATTCCCAAAAAGACGACTTGGAAAAGCCTAGTACTCATTCAAAACTTACGCCAACTAACAAGACTCTACGCTCCAAAGTCTCTCTAGAAGACTAAGACCGATTTCTTGTAGGGCCTGAAACAAAGGTTGTAAGATTGGGGTGAGACACTTCTCAGTAAGGTGAAAGATATTACATCAGTGTGTGACAACATGTATTTAACCAATAAAAAGCAATTGCATATCTATCATATTCTCAATGTTGTAATATAGGAGATATATAGATAATACTACCATATATAACTTTAGCATCATTACAAGCGAGAGTTCCCGGGGTTAGGGTAGGGTACAGGCCCATACACAATACAATCCCTCCTCTCGGTACTCAAACTTGTGACTTTACCCATTTTAGTTTTTAAATCATGTATATGCATATTTAGAACAACGTCCAACCTTGAAATTTCATAACTATGTCTATTTTACCCCATGGCACGGGTGGTGCACTGATAGAGCCCTGTTCGTGTAGGCACTGTCAGGCATCGCGCGCGCGCGCGCGCACACACACACACACACACACACACACATATATATATATATATATATATATATATATATATATTCTTACTGCCTCACTTGGTCCATTCAACCACTAGTGGCAACACACCTGCTAGACGACTATCTCGATACCCACACTTATTCATGTGTGGTTACACTGTACCTCAGAATAGCAACGGTGCTATGCTCAAGTTTTTTAAAGCAATCAGATAACATAGTGTCTTTCAACTCCTTTTGTGGAGTGTCTTTCAACTCCCTTAGTAACAAGCTACGGTTCCAATATCATATATATAATTTACATTAAAACATAATGACCTGTTTCCATTTCACAAAGCATCTGTGCAATTCTAGTATTTTCACAATATCATTCAGACTATGGTATACCGGCACATGCATTCTTAGTTTAACCCTTTTCACATATAAAACTCGATATTTAATCGACATCTGTTTTCTGCATTTTTAGATAGTAGAATGGAACTTTAGTTCCTATAATTCATATACGTGTATAACAGTTCATTATATTCCATTTCATTTCATATGCCACACTTGTTTGGTCAAAACATGCTATACATAGTATATGACCCAAATTATCATTTAAACAGAAAATGAGTATTCAAGCATCTCCTACTATACATTTAAAGCAAGTACAAAAGTTTTTAAGAAGTTTGGAGATCATATGACCTTAGTTTTTACTAAAATCGTAAAACTAAAAAAAACCAACACTTTTACCTGGTAAAATTTTCTAAATTAGGAGTCATATCGTACGTATAAACATAAGCTACAATTCTACCTGTAGTGACCTAGGGAATTATGGTATTTAAATAATGGAAGAAGGGGGAAAAGGAAATTTTAATTTTAATATTTAATCAGGGCCTCGTCGACGAACTCCCGTTGACTAACACGGGGAGTACGTCGACGAGTACACATGAGGAGCTCGTCGATGGGGATGTGTCTCGTTGATGAGAAGTTATCGAGAGGCTATTTTCCTATCTTTGAATTTTGTTGATGAGAAGCAAGCGTTCGTTGATGAACTTCCTTTGTGACCTTGTCGATGAGGTAACATGACTCATTGACGAAGGCTAGTTTATAAATAGCCCTAAAAGCGATTTTTAGCTGATTTTTCGCGCAAAAACTCCCCCCCTCTCTCTCTCTCCTCTTCGGTTTCCACTCCTTCTTTCTAAGTTTTTGGGTCGGATTCTCACCGGTTCGATGATCTGAGGCCACCATGACACTCCTGGAAGAGTTCTCTTCAAATCTGCTGTAGTGGATCGTTGGTGGGGTTAGCTTGAATTCCATCCTAGATTCGGGGTAAAGCTTTCTATTCGGTATTTTAATTTTCTTAAGTTGTAGAAAATGTAGTACGCAAAGAAATACTGAATTTCTGTTATGAGAGATGTTGTTTCCAGAGTGTTCAACGGAGAACCTTGCGGGTGCAGGACTGATATACTTTAGAGGCTTTTCAAAAGTCAGGTTAGAGGATAAACTAAGCTAGTTGTTTTATGAAAATATAGGTATAATTTTACAACATTTAATTTTAGGAAAATAAATATATATAATAACATTATGTTTGGGAACTACTACTGTAAATGACGATATGTTTAAATATGTGTAATATTCATTTTGTGTGGCATGAGTAGTATTTACTATGAATTATTGTTTTCTGAGATAATGTTAAATGATACAAGTTTTACAATGATATACCGGCATACGGGTTGAGAATTTTTATATGATATACCGGTGTACGGGCCGAGAGTTTTTATATGATATACCGGCGTACGGGCCGATGATGTTCTCACATAATATACCGGTATATGGGTCGAGCCTTTTTCATAATATGCCGGCGTATGAGCCGAACTTTTTATATGATATGCCAGTGTACAGGTTGAGCTTCTTATTTGATATATGATACGGCGTACAGGTCGTAATTGATAAAATATGAAATGCTGGCATGAGGGCTAATGATTTTCACATTATGTATGAAATGTGATATGATGATATTGATTTAACAATTATTATTATGGAATAGCAATGTATCACAATTTGAAATATGTTATATTCTATCAGAACCTGGTTGGCTTGGTTTAGGCTTGCATGAGCATGGTACCGTAACTATGTGATCATGATCATTATGATATTGTGTTATTGTTGTCGTACGGGGCAACATGAGGATGGATAGTCGATAGGGTTTATTGAAGTGTTGGCGCCCCTGGTGTACGGATCGGGTCTAGTAGACCCATCATACTTACAGACATTTACTTTGACATGGCAATAGTTGGCCAACCATTGTCAGGTTCGGCTTTAGGCCACACAACCCAGTCATGTGGGGGGGGGGGGTGTTAGAATTGGTGTATTCCCAAGAGGTGGGGGGGGTGAATTGGAATTCTAAACTTTTCTCTTAGGTTAATCTATCCAATGGCAATATATATACACAACCTAGGGTCGTCTGAGTAATTTCCAAATGCATAGATAAGTATGGTAAGGAAATTAAATCAAACGCATCATTCACACCATAACATACATGTGCAGTAAATGTAAAGTGCAGAAATATAAACAAGGCACACGATATGTTATTGGAGTTCGGCCAACTGTGCCTACATCCCTGCCTCTAGCTCGCAAGCCCGAGGATGTCACTAATAGCTCACTTAAGGGTGGAGCGGCACCGATTACAACCAAGTCAATTAGCACAGGATTGACCTCAACCTTAACCAGGTCAATTAGTGGGGCTGATCTCAACCTATACGCCTTAAATGAATGGTGCACCTAGCTTTCCTAACCGGGTCTAACCCAATCCGGGACTATTCCAGGGCTAGTCTCCCTTTTCAGGCCCATGCCTGGAAATACAATAGATGTGTATTACAATCAAATGGTACAGTGATTGTGCTTTCGTGTAAAGCAGATATGTACCCAAATACGCGCAATTACATACACCACAAATGATATAATAAGTAAGCTCAATGTGGTCTTAAGATGTCTACTCTCAAACAGATTTACTATCGATGTAATTAGTGTGTGAGAGTGCAAACCTATATGATTTTTGTATCACTAGATATTCAATCTAAATGCTCAAGCAAAGATATTAGCCACACTTTATATATTTCAATCGACAAGTTTTCTCAATACATATATGTATATGAAGCTTAAGTAGTATATCGATTTCGTTTGCAAAAATGAGATTAATCTTTTGTATTCAACTAAAGATATAAATCAATGAATATAGCAACAAAAATTTTTCTCACACAAACAAATATCTCTTTAAATATTTATCAAGATAAAGTATACTAGATATTTGAAAGTATTTTGAAAATATTTTGCAACCAAAAACAAATATAATCTTCTCAAGATATTGCAATGAAGGTGCAAGTTTATAAAATCTATTAAAGTCTTCTTAGGATAGACTTATCAACAAAGTCCCCTAAGAATCCTTAGATTTGGCTCTCAAGAAAATCGTGTCAATCAAATAGAACAAGGAGAGAAAACCTTTCCAAACAAACATTCAATCGACTTACAGAGGGTTTAGACAATAGTAGCAGGTAAGTATGAGTGAATGGGGCTTAGATTTGAGTAGTATGGATACTTGAACTTGAGAGAGAATTTTTAATCAAGTAGGCTAAAAACAAGTCTTTAATCTTCCTAAATAAAGGGGTATAAATAGAGAACCCCCAAAATATGACCGTTAGGGATATAGTCGGGAATATTAGCAAAAATTAATGATGTTTTAAATATTTTAACCCTGATAAAAATAAGTTAACCATGGTAAAAATGCAGGGCAACGCGAGAGGTCCGGTCGACCAGAACAGTTTTGGTTGACCAGATCTCATATGGTTCGGTCGACCAGGAGGATTTTGAACTAAGGGCTCGGTCGACCGAAAGTGCCTTTCCAAAGGCGATTTTTCATTTTACCGAGGTTCGGTCAACCAGGCCATTTTGAACAGCTGCCACTAGCTGTTTTACAAAATACCTGGAACAATTACATACAACCATACATTCCACACTTATTTGATGTATCGTAAATTATATCATTTTCCAAATTCAAGCATACAGTTTTGTACAAATATGGATATGGTCACCTTAATAATACAGTTTAAATACAACATACAGTTTTCCAAACAAAGTAGAGATGATACCCGAAATCTCGATTTTCTCAAAAACTGTAGCCCAAAAATCGCACATTTTTACCCGATAGATTTCCCCAAATAAGTAGTCAAAACATACATACGATCATAACCTATAGGTTTACCGATCCGATTCAAATAAACTGAGCTAAACAGAATGCCCTAACTTAACCCGATGTCAGACGTTCCTAGCGCCGTGTGCCCCGGGCGGCAAAAATAAAAATTAATTTAATTTTCATGAAAAATATGGATGTTGAGTCGCCACTAACCTTTAGTGTGGTTAGAACACATAATTACTACCCCGTTAGGGGTAGAATGAGTCTACATTACCAGAGTTAGGGTCGGGAGTTTGGTTATGCGAGGGGAAGGTACGAGCACCCCCTAGTGCCTGTTCTTACGAACGGTACCTAATTAATTTAGAATTATCCCTAAGTTAATCTAAAAAGTCTGTGTTAAAATTCCTCCCTATTAAATTTATGCATGTTAACAGAGTGGGTAGTTTTGTCCTCAGTTCCACTAATCTACTTCCCATAACCTTCGAGCTATACTTCAGCAATTAGAGGTTTCAATCCCTATCCCCGACGAAAGCCCCTAAATCTATCCCTTCTAGCGTTCGACGTATTTACTTCTAGGATCCATCCCAGAAATCTCTTTAGAGGCTTATCCCATAATAAATCCAACATCCTAACCTTCGAATTCTATTTCACGTTCCCCGTCGCTCTGCTCGGAAACCTCACTGTCAATGGATTTACCATATTTACTGAAACTCACCAACCGATTCAAAAATCATGAGACCATCACGGGGTATCTACCCTCTAGGCTACAAACAAAACGTTAAAATTTCCACTATTCCTAATCTACCTGTTCTTATCCTTGTATTAATTTGAACCTATACTTTTGTTTTAATCTACCCTAAAGTTTGCAAAACCTAACAACCTAAAGCTTTGATTCCACTTTGTAATGCTCCGAGCCTGTCAAGTGGGGCCTAGGATGTTATGACCATTCACCTATCTCAGATACCATAAATATCAATTCATGCAACGAAAATTATTAAACTACCTCAATAAATACCAGGAGTATATGCTATACTCCCAAAAGTGTATCCATTCACTTTAGATTAGAAAACCAAAATTGAAACATAACTTTTTAAATACTTCATATCTTACAACCCTATCCTTTACCCAAAAAACTAAACCCTGCCCCTAGAGCTAGCTAAGCTTGATCACCTGAAAGGACTTGAAAGTTAATATTTCACCGGGGTGAGACAACTTCTTTAGTAAGGATGGAATAATTATAAATTGTGTGGCAGAGAGTTTTAGTGTATACAAATATACGTGTTTGTTAATCATATACACTAACAATACCCATGCAGACTGTACTCACACATACATACCAATATTTATAGCGAAGTTCTTGAGGATTTGGGAGATTACATGCCCATACTGTAACCGCCCCTTTGCTCTGATACCCCTTTTTTGTAACTTTGTCCTTTTTAATTTGGGTTTAGTATAACTGATACTTTCAGGGAAAACTCACCTTTTTTTTTCAAAAAAAAACGCAGTAAGCCGCTTGGGTGGAGAGTTTTACTTTCACCATAAACATTCATGCAATTTAAATTACATATGTGACCCACACACATTCACACAATCCACATTTCATTAAACATCCACACAGGATCCTACACAAGTTCTTCACAACTGACATTCACTGTCACACTGTCACAGATGATCTATTCATAGTAATATCAGTAAAACAACTCCTGGGTCTGCCAACGGTGTACCCCTATTTATATACATGACAATACAACAAACTCCTTGCCTAACAGTTATATTGTGATTTATTCCTGACAATATAACGAACTCCTCAGGCCTGAGCCAACATTATGTTGTGAATATACACGAATAACCACACACACAATTCATCCAAACACATCATTAATTCCACCACAGTATTCACAACCATTTATTATCAAGAGTTATTCTCATTCCACACGGTTTTGAGGTCAACCATACTATTATATCACGATTAATAATAATATACCCTAGTCACATTGGTTGTTTCCCACATATGATATAATATAAAAAAAAACCATCATTTTCAAATGCCTACCCATTTAGGAAAATCATACTATATATACAGGCTTCTTATACTCGCATTTAATCGGTTCAAATTATAAAAAATTTATCTACCTATTCCCCTTACTTTTTTCCTCAAATTATGCCTAAAATAACAAGAGATGAAAACCTTAGCTTTAGGAAACCGCCGCCGAACTATCCGGCAACCCAAGAAAGGAGAGAAAGATTGTCGAGAACGAGAGTAGTTTTACATGTGAGCGTAAAGTGAGAGAACATAACGTAAGGAATGGGGGAGAGAGAGATAGAGAGAACAGAGAGAGAGAGAGAGCGAGAAGTTCAAGCTGAGAGAGAGGAAATGAAGTTTTCTTAAAAAAAAAAACAAAAAGAACTTAAACTATTTATAGTCTCTCATGCCCCCACATGAACCGTTGACGGTTTTTCTATACTTACAAAAACCGTCGTGGGTTTGCACTTAACGCTCTCGGTAGTTTTGCCCTGCAGAAAATCCATCTACGATTTTTTTGCGTCCCACTAACCGTCCCGATGGCTTGGTCCTAACCAAACCCTTTTCTTCCTTTCTCTTATTTTTCTTCTCCTTTATTTATTTTTCTTTTTTTATTTATTTTTTATTTTTATTTTCTAGATTCGGGTCTCTACAATTACAATTTCATGTCTATTTTAATGATTTATCATATTTATTATCATGACACGTAATTGGTAATATTAATCCTATTTACAAAATATATAATATATATATAATCTAATGCACATATAACATTAAATTGTGTCATGAATAATTTTTAATAATTTATTATATTAAATCATGCTATAAATAATATATTATTATTTGTTAATAATAAAATCCATAAAAATGGAACAATTATAAAATAGAAGATAGATTTACAATTAAGTGAGTACTTCTTTCTAATATGCCAAATCTTTTTCTTTTTCTTTTTTTGTGATTTTTAACCTTTTAGCATCATAAGTTTTTTTTTGGATTAATCTTTATCTTTAGGTTTAGAAAATCTTTTTTTTTTTTTATTATCTTTTTTAATTATCCTATCTGATTTCTAATTGAGTTTGTTCTATCAATCAATCTTTTATTTTTATTATTTTTTTCTAAGTTGAATAGAAATTTGTTCAATCTAGGAAAGGGGGGAAAGATAAGGGATGTAGGTCAGCTACCACCTACTTATATTGTGGCAACTCAAAGTCGCTATTGTGAAGGCCTTCAATAAACATAAATGAAAAAATATATAAATAATAAATATTTTATAATTTTTCATATAAGAAACCTTATAATGGAGCCCTTGTTTTAATAGAATGAGATGATAATCTGTTATGTTGCAGTTGCATATATTATAAGGATAATATTTCATTTTGAACATAAAAGGAAAATGTGCATATGTGTGGCAATGAATAAATTCCATATATTTTAAAGACGGATTATTTTTAAGTATCCACATTATATTTTATGTCTCTTTATTTAGGAATTTGAATGACATTCACTCTTTCTTGGTGTGCCACATTAATACACCTTGAATTATAATTAAAGTCGATTATTTTTTAATGTTCATAAATTATAAACCCAAAGAATGAATCTTAATTTTAGAATCAACCATTATCAACATCATCCTTATCATCTAAGTTGATATTAATTTTAATGATAATGAAATTAATTTTAATTGTTTGACAAGTGGATCACTTTCAATGTCCTTTCTAGTTAATAACAAAAATATTGGGTTTGCATTAGACATGTATGCAACCAAGTTAAATATATAGGTTTTGGTGACTCTGAGTAACTCGATAGGTTTAGAGTCACCTCCATTGAATTGAAAATTGCGTCATTTATTTATTATTGTTTCTCATTATTTTATTTTTTATATAAAATAAAATGGAATAAAATAAATAAATTAAAATACACAAGCTAAAATAGAATTGTGAAAGTTGGAAACCTAAATTGTGAATGATATGTGATATCCCCACAAAAGAGATATGATGATTCAAACCATATAGTAGCATGTATGCTAGAATTTTAACCCCTTTAAATGTGTGCAAGCAATTGATTTTGACACATGCATTCAATAAAAAGTGTAAAGAACATTGTATTTCTAGGTCAGTTGGTAAAGTCAAGTGCAAAATAACATTGACATTTATCATGTATAACTTAAGAAATATTAAATACGATTCCAAACTCGGAGAGCGAGTTGATTGGTAAGGATGATTTGACAATTGATCTATGATTAGGCAAACTATATATTGAAAATGACCTAAGAAGTTAGGGGTGCAAATTGAAATTAATCCTCAGTTCTTTTTTCCAAAGTTGCAAATCTCATGCAAACATTAAATAATATGCAAATGCAAATTATGTATGTTTCTTTATAGAATATTATACACCCAAAGCCAAGACCAAATTAATTACAACGTAAAAATGCCACATGTCTTATACTTAATCATATTAGTTGCTTAAAATCCCTTCTAGGTACCTAGGGAGTACGTTCAATAATTAATTTTTGGGGATTGATTTTCATAATAACAATCTATGAGAGGGGATTGAATTTGGTTAGGAAGGGAAATGTATGATACCTTCCGTTGCATAATCCTAGCATTTCTAAATCAATGGAACAATGAGTCTCCAATGGAACAAAAAACATACATTTCTAAATCACTTTTGTTTCTTCTTTTAACCTTTCAAGCATATATATTACCAAAATCTTATTCACCAAAAATAACATCACAAAAGAATAAGCCTCTAATTATTGTAGATAAATTGGTATTATTGTAACTAAACTTCCCTTCCAGCTAGCTATCTAGGGAAAGTCATTGTTATTTAGACAAACACACCATACACTAATAGGAGGGAACGTGCTCGATAACTCGATAATAACTACACATGCCTAGTTCAATACCCAATTAATTTAGCAGTGGGAAGGTACGAATGGAAGTAATTTATTCTGTCACAAAAAGAAATAAAGTTTCTTTGTGACATATGATCATTATTATACATGAAACTTAGGCATATACAATATTGATATATAATATCATTTATAAAAAAAAAAAATGGTAGAGAGAAGGTCTTTATCTTCCAACCTGTTCAATCCATTTGATTTAATCCTACTGTTGACTTTTGAGTCTTATCCCATTTAATAATGACAAATATCTGTATCTCATTTGTGCATTTAGTGTATAAGTAAATTTATATTTCAAAAGGCACAAATGGTCATTGCAATATGGAAGTCATGAGGTTCTTAAAGCACATATCACTTGGCTTATTACAAGGAAATTGAGGAGCAAAGAGTGAAAACATATTATGTTTCAGTTGTAATGTCTGTAGTTCAATTGTATGTGCGTGTCTTGCTTGATCTAAGTAGAGCTCAATAACAACCATAGACTGATCCTAGGAACCTCAAACTTTCATGAAAACCTTTCTCTTAAAAAGCTAAACTTATACAAAAGGTTTGAAAGGAGTTTGGAGTTCAAAACAAGGCTAAAATCCATTTTTATAAAGGGCCCAATCGACTAGATCTTAAGCCCGATCGACCGATACTCAAGGAATGAAGATCCGACAAATTGAATCAAATGCCCAATTGATCGAACCGTGCTAAAAGGAATTTTGCCTTTTGGCCGGTCGACCGGACCTCGGGTCAATCAACCGAAACTCTCAGGTTGAGCTTATTTTGAGCAGAAAACAGCCACAAAAATTTAAAATAAATTATTATTTTATTCCCAACGGCCATAAAATGGTCATATTTTGAAATTGCTTATAAATATTAAGCCCAAAGCCTTTTAAACAACTTTTTTCGAATCTTATATTATACTCTTACATATTTGGGCATTTTATTCTCTTATTTTCTCAAATCAAAGAGCATTTTTACTCTCATCTACTCTCTTCATTTACAAAATCATTTTGAGAGAGAGAGAAGCCTTAGGTTCTCATATACTCTTGGTTTTGAAAATCAAAGAAAAATCATTATTGCTCTTGAATCATTGAGGAAACATTTATTGTGCATTTGTTTTCACATCAAAAATCAACTACTCTTACCTACTTTTACTCTGCAAAAATCTTTTTGAGAAAAAAAACCCTAACTTCTCCTACTCTTATCTTGAAAAATATTTTTGGAGAAATCTTTTGTTGGGCTTGAATCTTTGAAGCATTTATTATACACATTTTACTCAAAGATCATTTACTCTCTTATATTGCAAAAATCTTTTTGAGAGAAACACACAAACTCCATTGAGCTTAAATCTTATCTTGTGAGAGTGCATTAGGTTCTTCATTGTACAAACTAGCTTAATGAAAAAGCATTTTATTGTATGCAAAAATTTCTTATTCTCATTTGTATCTTGCGATTCAAGTATAGAATTGTGTCAAATGTGGGGTATTATTTGGAGAGGTGGCTCAGCCTATAAGGAGTGGTGTAACAAGTGGCTCTGCCCTAGTAAAAGAGTGTGTATAAGGTGGCTCCGCCTTGTTTAAGAAGTGTATAGTGGAAATCCTCAAGCGGGTTGTCTTAAGGCGAGGATGTAGGTGAGGATAGCCGAATCTCGTAAAAATTGTCATGTCTGCATTCTCTTTCCCTACACTATTTATTTTCCGCTCTTGTTTGTTTACATTTATTTTGTTGTGATTATTGTGTATGCTTTAAAATATATTGTTGAGATTGTTTGAGAAACCCTTGATTTGAGATAGTGTGGTTGTGTTTTAAAAATAGGGCAAAAGTGACCTAAATTTTTAAAATATCCAATTCACCCCCCTCTTGGGATTACACCATAACTCACACCTACAAATGTATATCCAAAACTCAAATAGCATTAGTTTTAATAATTTTTTATCATCAAAATTTTATGAAACCATAGGGCTAACAATTTCTTGTTTTTTTATGATGATTGTTTTATCAAAAATCAAACACCTTGCAAGTGATGGCATGGGTTTAGATAGGTAGATGATAGATTAATTGTGAATGAACTCGTTATGTCAACTCCCATCAAAAGTGTAACAATAGTAAGAACTATAGAAATCATAGAAGGAGAGAGAAAATAGGGAAGTGAAAATACTTAGATTAGAAGAGGTAAAGAGAGATAGAGAAGGAAGAGACTAAAGGGAGAAGAAAGTGAGATAAAAGAGATAAAGAGATAAGAAGGATAAAAGGTGCAATGGTTTATTCTTAAATAATATTATTATTGGAGTTGATTTTTGCTTGGGTGATTATTTCTTTTCACTAAAGTTTAGTTTGATCTCTAAAAAAAAAATCTTCTTTAAGAATTGAATTTTGTTGGGTTTTAATTATTTTAATTTTAGTTTAAGTAAAGTATGAATGTTTATCGTGTTCACGATTATTGATTAGTTGTTAAAAAGTTAAATTGGGTTTGCGTTCTTGATTGCGTAAAAAATTTGGTTTTTGTTTGAGTTGCATTCGATTGAGTTTCTTAATTGCATGCTTAAGTTTGTGCTTAAAGTTGTCGTTTTTAATCTTTTTCCGAAGTTCAAACATGGGTTTTAATTCTTGCTTGGTTAATTAAACGTAGGATTAGTTCTTGCTGTTAAATTTAGTACGTGTTAGGATCTGTAGTTTAAATTTCACGTTACTTTAATTTGACAAAAGAAATTTCAAAGATCCCAAAAAACCTGAATCTGAACTGTGTTCAGTGACTCTTTTGTTTCTTATTTTCTGATTGGAATTACGTAAAATTTGGAATTAAACTGCATTCTCTGAGGAGGCAATCTGGCCTTTGGGTTAAGTATTACACATCTGAACTCCTATGCTTGGGATGGCTTCCGAGCTGCTCATTTTTCGAGTGAGTCAAGATCAGTAATAGTTAGGAATAATAATTCAGATAAAATCAGTAATGTTAATTTAGTGCAGAATAGTTAAGGTATGAATTGTATGTTAGATTAGAGGATAGATAGTACTTTCGGTTTTGAGAGAGTTTTCTTTTATGTATATATTTGTAATCTCCCAGAATCTTGAATGTAACCACGGTATTCCTCCTCCATAAGTGAGGGTAAGTAATAAAATAAGTAGCCAATATTTTCTTAGATGATGGTGTATAATATAGATAGCAAATTTCGAGGACAAAATTTTATAAGGAGGGGAGAATGTAAAGACCTAGATATTATAATAATTAAATAATAGATAAGACGGAAAATTTAAAAGGGTCAAAACAGGGTTCGTCAACGAATGCCCTAGTTTCATTGACGAACTCCCTATAAAATTCATGGATAAAGTTCAGCATTTCTTCAACGAAGAGATACCGAGAGGGTGTATTTCAGACTCATTGGTTCGCCAACGAATTCTTTACCTTCATCGATGAACCACCTTCTTCACTTCGTCAATGAAGTCACGTGTCAAGTCACCCATTAATATGCAAAATCGGGATTTCAGCGAACAAACTAGTCTTCCTTTCCTTTCTTTCTCTAGGTTTCGAATTCTCTGCCTTCTCTCAAGATTTTCGACTTCGTTTCTCCCTAGTTCGATGATCAAAAGCTATTTTGGGCACCATCCCAAAATCAGGGTAAGTAGATTATTTGTGTTATTTGGCTTTTAGGTTTTTCTGAACCCAGATTTGGTTTTAGATGTTGTAATACTGGTGTTTGGAATGATTAATTTGGGTGTTGTGAATTCAGGGTTTTAGAGTTTTTACTGCAGGTAGGCTAAGGAACCTAGAGAGTGTTCCCAGGAACCCAGGTAAGATGATGAATAGTTTATAATTTAGGAAATATGAGTATGAAAATTATTTTGTGTATTCAATTGATTGACAGGAATATATATATATAAACTAAGTTCGTCTGCTAATTTGTAACTCACGCCCACGACATTCATAATTCCAAAATTCCTGAAAGTATCATATGTGTGTATATATATATATACACACATATGATACTTTCAGGAATTTTGGAATTATGAACGTCGTGGGCGTGAGTTACAAATTAGCAGGCGAACTTAGTTTGCCAGGTAGGGGAAATATGCTATGCCAATTAAATTAGTAATTTTATCAGTAAATTTATGTGTTTCAGGAAGATTTTATAGATTATAAATTACTTTCATCATCAGGAAAATACAGATTTCAGCACAGGGGCCTTTATTTATTTAGTTGTGTGACATGAGTTAGCATTAGATTAGTACAACTACAAGAACCCGAACCATGATATATGGATTAATTATATAAAAGAAGGATAAATTGGTAATTGAGTAGGGTTCATCGACGAAGCTAGAGTTCGTTGATGAAGTCCAGGTGCTGCTCGCCGACGAAATTTAGAGGCTCGTCGACAAGGAGAAGCCGAGGGGTTTTGGGAAATCGGTAATATCAGGTTTGTCGACGAGGTCCTTGTCTCGTCGATGAGCTATCCATATGGCCTCATCGATGAGGACGCCATTTGTCGACGAGGGAGGCCAAGTTAAAAGGGCTATAAATATCAATTTCCTTACTTCCAAACTAAGTAATCTTAAAAATCTCTCTCTCTCTCTCTCTCTCTCTCTCTCTCTCTCTCTCTCTCTCTCTCTCTTCTCTCTCCTCTCTCTCTCTCTCCCTAGATTCTTCACTGTTCGTCTCCTGATTCGTAAATCCGACGTTACCGTGTAGATCAGGGAAGGATTCGCTTCTCAAATAGTGGATCGAAATCTCGTTTTGAGGGATTTTGGGTTTTGGTCCAAAATCAAGGTAAGGGTCTATTTTCATTTCTGTTTTGAAATATGTGTAGTAGTACAAATTATAAGGAAGTATTGTTCTACGTTGTTTAGGTTTTGGTGTCTCGGTTTATAGTTTTGGGAGCCATAGAGTTCGTGATTCGATTTCGGGTTAAGGTAAGGGGATTCTATTTATATCAGTTTATTTTTGAAATTGGGAGTGGTAAACCTATAGGTTACGATCGTATGTATGTTTTGACTACTTATTTGGGGAAATCTATAGGGTAAAAATGCGGGATTTTTGGGTTACAGTTTTCAGAAAAATCGGGATTTCGGGTATAATCTCTACTTTGTTTGCAAAACTGTATATTGTATTTAAACTGTATTATTGAGGTGACCGTATCCATATTTGTATAAAATTGTATGCTTGAATTTGGAAAATGATATGATTTACGGTACATCAAATAAGTGTGGAATGTATGGTTGTATGTAATTGTTCCAGGTATTTTGTAAAACAGCTAATGGCGGCTAATTACCGTACGCTAATGGGTATAGGAACATGAGTTCCAAAATGATTGCAGATTTTGTGAAATTAGCTAGCAGCGGCTATATACCGTACGCTGAAACAGCTATGTGGTAGCCAATTACCATATGCTGCGCCATGTACCCATTCATTACCGTGGGCGAGAGTTTCCGGTTCTATATCCGAGGGTGTGAAATATCACCAGTGTGTTCCGACTGGTCACCAATGGGTGTGAGCTACACCGTATTGGAAACATACTGCTGTGAGGCTTCGGTTATCATAGGGTATCGGTTGCTTGAGTGCGACGACACTGACCGTATGTTTGGGTATCGTATATACTGGAATGGATTTGTGAAAATACTGAAATTGTATGGAACTGCATGCAAATGTTTCAAAACTGTATCGTATTGTATGGTGTTATGTTTACGTAATATAACACTAGTATGTCACACACTGATATAACCTGATTTCTTCCTTACTGAGAGGTGTCTCACCCCGAATGTATATACAAATGATTTCAAGTCCTTCGGGTAGCCGAAACTAACATCCTAGCATCCGGAAGCGGGGGTTTCGTTTAGCTACAGTTAGTGCCTAGATAGGTACGAGTTTTGTGACCAGGTTGTCGTGATGGTTTTTGCAGACACCCGGAGTATGTTTTGTAATTATGAGAAAGTATATCCTAGTGTTGTATAAACTCTGGTATGGTATGTTATATGGATAGAATGAACATTTTTTGTTGCGTATTTGATGAGTACGGACGTGTATGTGTATGTTTTATTTTAGGGCTTCCGTATACCCCATAGGGTCGGACCCTCTTCCAGTATTGTATCATGTATGTTTAATTGATACAGAGACAAGTTAGGTTACTATTTTCACACCTAGGACCCATCTGTGGGTCCGGGGTGTGACAGCTGATATCAAAGCTAACCAGGTTTTAGGTCTTGTAGACTTGTTTAGGCATAGTTATGAGTACATACCAAAGTATAGGATGTAGGAAATGGGTAGAGTAGGTCGAGGTTTGTGTTTCCAGACGGGGACTCGTTGGCAGTGTTCTCTGTTCTTCCTGGAATGACGATTTCAGAAAGATCACGGCAAACCATTGATGGATTCGTGTCAGTGTGATAGGACAGACCAGGACCTGTTAGAGTGGTAGTTGACATGATTAGTTCTAATGATTGTGTTAACTATGTACGATATAGGAATTCTAACAGTTTCCTATTCTATTTTTAGAATAGATCCTAAGGATAACAACTTGGATAGTGGCTCTGAGGGGATTGCAAGTGATGAGTCTCCTTCTGTGCCACGAGGTTTGACGATGCAGGTTATGCGAGAGATCGAGCGTAGTGTTAGGAGACGCAAGAGCTCTCCTACCAATGCGGGGTGTACCATCGATAGGTTCACATGTATACACCCTCCGACATTTTTATGGGGACCCGATCTAATTAAAGTAGAGGACTTGGTCGAGGAGATCGAAAGGATTATGGAAGTCCTCCACTGTACAGATAGGTAGAGAGTCATTTACGCTACTTTCCAGCTATCTGGAGAGGTCGGGTATTGGTGGACTGCAGTGAGCCTGCTTGAAAAGCAAAGAGCCGGTCCATTAGGTGTGAAGTGGGGCAGCTTCAAGGAGGTATTCTTCGAGAGATACTTCCTGACTTCCACTCGTGATGCGAAGGCCGATGAGTTCTCGGGCCTAATGCAGGGTACCCTGACGATGCAGAGATATGCAGCCAGATATATCGACTTATCTCGATTTGTGCCGTACTTGGTCTCGAACGAGTACGAGAAGGCTCAAAGGTTTGAGAGGGGCCTGAGGAAAGACATCTGCCGGCTTGTGGGGATGCTGCAGATCCGCGAGTTCTCTGTTTTGGTGGATAAAGCCACCATAGTTGGGACTAACCTCCAGGGAGATGAGGTGGTGCAGGAACAGAGGAAGAGGCCAGTATCGTCTAGGTCTCGACTTGTCCTCAGTAGGGACAGTGAAAGAAGAAGAAGAACTACAGTTCAGGTTATCAGCAGAACACCAAGCAGCAGAATTCTCAGGGGGATCCATCCTCCGCACCGTACGCCAAGTGTCATAAATAGTACAATGGTGAATGTCAGACGTTCTGGGGTAACTACTACAACTTTGGCAAGCCGGGCCACATGTCACGGAGCCGTTAAGCACTGAGGAGAGATACGCCTACACAAAGTCAAAACCGTGGGAGTAATCAGACGCCTCGGCGAAACTACCAGGCAACCATGGCTCCGAAGAGGGTATATTCACTTACTCCAGCAGATGCGGAACACACTGGGAATGTGGTGATAGGTACCATGTTACTGCTTTCAAATAAAGCTATCATTTTATTTTATTCGGGAGCAACCCATTCATTTATATCTGCTTGTTTTGTGAATTTGTGTGGGGTTAAAACCCAAGTGATGGATGAGAGGTTGTCTGTGGCTACACCGACTGGGAGTGCAATGATCTGTAGTAAGATATTAGGAAATTGCCCAGTGGTAATTCAGGGAAGGCTGCTATCAGCGAATTTGGTAGTATACGACACGTTTGGTTTCAACGTCATACTGGGGATAGATTGGCTATTCTCTAGTTATGCAGTGATTGATTGTCATAGGAAGGTAGTAGTATTCAGACCTCCTGTGAAGTAGGAGTATGAGTTTGTGGGATCGTGTGTGCGTTCAAAGCCATAGATTCTATCGGCATTAGAGGCGAGGAGGCTACTTTTGTACTAATGTAAGGGGTACCTAGCTTGCGCGAAGGAACCGCCACGGAAGGAGTTGAAGATATTCGAGTGGTCAACGAGTTTTCGGATGTGTTTCCAAAAGATTTACCCGGTTTACCTCCGGATTGTGAGGTGGAGTTTGCGATAAAGTTGCTACCTGGCAAGGCACCGATCTCTAAAGCTCCGTACCGAATGGCTCCAGCAGAGCTTTGGGAGTTGAAGGAGCAGTTACAGGAACTACTAGACTAGGGTTTTATCCGACCTAGTGTATCGCCCTAAGGAGTTCTAGTTTTGTTTGTGAAGAAGAAGGATGGATCGATGCGTATGTGCATTGATTACCATGAGATTAACAAGGTGACTGTGAAGAACCGTTACCCGTTGCCTCATATTGATGTCTCTTTGACCAACTGCAGGGAACGCAGGTCTTTTCAAAGATCAACTTAAGGTCAGGGTATCATCAGGTGAGGGTTCGATCTGAGGATGTTGCGAAGATTGCTTTCCGAACCAGATATGGCCACTGTGAGTTCTTAGTCATGCCTTTTGGGTGGATGAATGCTCCAGCAGTGTTCATGGATCTGATGAACAGGGTTTTCCATGAGTACCTAGACCAATTCGTAGTGGTGTTTATAGATGACATTCTGGTATACTTGCGGAGTCCGAAAGAGCATGAAAACCATTTGAGGTTGGTGCTAGAGATTCTACAAGAGAGGAAGTTGTATGCCAAGCTGAAGAAGTGTGAGTTTTGGTTGAATCAGGTTGCATTCTTAGGCCATGCGGTGTCTAAGGGCAGTATCTCAATTGATCCTAGCAAGATTGAAGCTGTGGTTGACTGGATGAAACTGAAGAGTGTGTAGGAGGTTCAGAGTTTTTTGGGATTGGCGGGTTATTATCGTCGGTTCGTGGAAGGATTCTCTAAGTTGTCTGGGCCTCTGATACGATTGACCAAGAAGGGTGTGAAGTTTGATTGGACCGAGGATTGCGAGCAGTGTTTTCAAGGAGCTGAAACGGAGATTGGTTACTGCTCCGAACTTGACCATTCCTTCAGGGAATAACGATTTTGTGATCTATAGCGACGCATCTCTGAAAGGTTTGGGATGTGTGCTTATGCAACAGGGTAAGGTAATTACTTATGCTTCTCTGTAACTTAAGGAACACAAGAAGACTTACCCTACGCATGATCTAGAATTGGCCGTTGTAGTTTATGCATTGAAGATATGGCGACACTACCTGTACGGTGTTCAGTGTGAGATTTTTACTGACCACAATAGCCTCGGATACTTTTTCACATAGAAGGAGTTGAATATAAGGCAAAGGTGGTGGTTGGAGTTGATTATGGACTACGATTGCACGATCAGTTATCATCCGGGGAAAGCTAATGTGGTAGCTGACGCGTTGAGTCGAAAGTTAGAGCATGTGGCAGTGTCTGCAGTTGTAGCTCAGTCTCATATCAGACAGGATCTGGAAAGACTTGGCGTAGAGTTGGTGATTGGTGATCATCAGGCTTTCATTGCTAACTTGGTGATCCAGCGGACTTTGTTTGAGCATATTAAAGTCGCGCAGGCTAGAGATGCGAAGTTGGTTGAGACTGTGGAGAAAGTACAGTAGGGGTTGGTTGCAGATTTTAACATCTCTGAGAGAGCTGTGTTGAGGTTTGGGTACAAGCTATGTGTTCCAAACGACAATGAGATTAGAATGATGATTCTAGAGAAGGTGCATCGTTCCTTTTATACGGTATATCTGTGTAGCACGAAGATGTATCGGGATTTGCACGAGTCCTTCTGGTGGAGTGGCATGAAGAGGAATATTACCCGATTCGTGGAGCAGTGTCTGATGTGTCGGCAGGTCAAAGCTGAGCATCAAAAGCCGGTAGGGCCGTTACGAACCTTAGATATTCTGATGTGGAAATGGGAGCACATTTCCATGGATTTTGTTACCGGATTACCATCAGCGCTTCATGGGTAGAATGCTATCTGGGCAATCGTGGACATGTTGATAAAATCTACTCACTTTGTACCGATGAAGGCTAGCTACCCTTTGAGTAGGCTAGCAAACTTGTACGTGCATGAGATAGTAAGAATGCATGGGGTACCGGTGTCCATTGTTTTAGATCAAGACCCGAGGTTTACTTCTCGATTCTAGAAGAGCTTGCTGGAAGCACTAAGAACGAAGCTTACTTTCGGTATACCGTTCCACCCCCAGACTGATGGACAGTCGGAGAGGACAATACAGATTTTGGAGGATATGTTACGGGCTTGCGTGTTAGACTTCAGTGGTAGTTGGATTCAATTTTTGCCACTAGTGGAGTTTGCCTATAACAATAGCTTCCAGGCTAGTATCGGGATGGCACCGTTCGAGGCTTTGTATGGTCAGAGGTGTCAATATCCTTTGTATTGGGATGAGGTTGGTGAACGTCAGGTGTTAGGACCTGAACTTGTACGGCAGGCATCTAAGAAAGTAGGTTTGATCCGAGAGAGGATTAAATCAACTTAGAATCAACAGAAGAGTTACGCAGATGTTCGCCGCCGTAAGTTAGAGTTCGAGGTGGGGGGTAAGGTATTTCTGAGAATCGCTCCATTGAAAGGAGTGATGAGATTTGGGAGGAAGGGCAAGCTGAGCCCGAGGTATATCGGACCATTCGAGATTCTAGAACGAGTGGTTCCAATGGCCTAGCAGATTGCACTACTCCCTGCGCTCTCGAGGATCCATGATGTATTTTACGTATCCATGTTGAGAAGGTACGTGCTGGATCCGTCGCATGTTATTAGTTACGAGTCCTTGGAACTTGGGGATGCTTTGGCATATGAGGAAGTACTGGTCCGGATTCTGGACCAAAAAGTTCAGAAGTTGCATACCAAGGAGATACTGTTAGTGAAGGTTTTGTGGTGGAATCACGTGGTTGAAGAAGCTTCTTGGGAATTAGAAGCGGAAATGCGCTGGAAGTATCCACATTTGTTTTGAGTAGTAGTTAGATAACAGGGTTGGTATGGGTATATATGTATGTATGTAATACTCTATTATCATATTAGTATTGTGTGGTTAGTCTCTGGGAGAGTCCTGTTTTATTATGAGCTCCCGAGGCCATGTATGTATATAACCACGTTATTCCTCCGCCATAAGTGAGGGAATGTATGTATTGTGATAGGGCTGCGTATAAATGGCTTCCGGTTCTTCTTAGAGTGTGTATGTATTTAGTAGTATAAATGAGTTCGTAATGAGAGATTGCAAATTTCAAGGAAAAAATTTTTGTAAGGAGGGGAGTTTGTAAGAACCCGAACCGTGATATATGGATTAATTATATAAAAGAAGGGTAAATTGGTATTTGAGCAGGATTCGTCGACGAAGCCAGAGTTCGTCGACAAAGTCCAAGTGCTGCTCGTCAACGAAATTCAGAGGCTCGTCGATGAGCAGAAGACGAGTTCCTTGTCTCGTCAATGAGCTATCTATATGGCCTCGTCAACGTGGACGCCATTCGTCGACAAGGGCGGCTGAGACAAAGAGGTTATAAATATCAGTTTCCTTACTTCCAAGTTAAGTAATCTAAAAAATCCTCTCTCTCTCTCTCTCTCTCTCTCTCTCTCTCTCTCTCTCTCTCTCTAGATTTCTTCGATGTTCGTCGCCTGATTCGTAAATCCGACGTTACCACGTAGATCAGGGCAGGATTCTCTTCGCGAATAATGGATCGGAATCTCGTTTTGAGGGATTTCAAGTTTTGGTCCAAAATCGAGGTAAGACTCAGTTTCCATTTCTGTTTTGAAATATGTGTAGTAGTACGAATTGTAAGGAAGTATTGTTCTGCGTTGTTTAGGTTTTGGTGTCTCGGTTCGTAGTTTTGGGAGCCGTAGAGTTCGTGGTTCAATTTCGGGTGTAGACACCCTATTTTTGCCCTAGCCAAATAGAACAAGGGGTCCCCTCTTATTTTTTTCATTATTATTATTATTACCTTATTATTATTATTATTATTATTATTATTATTATTATTATTATTATTATTATTTTCATTATTACTTTCTTATAATTATTTTTATTTATTATTATTTATTACCAGTAGTATTATTAGTATTACTTTACTATTATTATTTTGGATATATTTATTATTATTATTTTTTTTTTTTTTTTATTTTTATCAATTTTATTATTATTATTATTATTTTTATTTTATTATTGTCATTATTTTTAGTATTTTTTACTATTACTATTGGTATTATTATTATTAGTATTATTATTATTATTATTTTACTGATAGTATCTTTATTATAATTATTTATTATTATTTATTATTAGTAGTATTATTATTATTATTATTACCTTATTGATCCTTATATTATTATTATAATAATAATTATTATTATTATTACTATTTTCATTATTACCATAATAGTAAAAGAAGAAAAAGAAAAGAAAAATAAAAATAAAATCAAAAAGGAAGTTTTTTTTTAGGGTTTACAGAAATTTTTTTTATATAAGGGGGGCACAACCAAACCAAAAGGTGGGGGGAGGACAGAATAAAGAAAAAAAAAAAAAACCTTACCTTGCAGTCTCGTGCTGCAGCAGTGGAGTCGTTGGCGTTTGCACAGTCAACTAGATGAAATCAATCGAGCAGCGATTTCTTATCCGGTCAATGCGAAACTTTACGAGGTCTTTTCTAACCCTTTCATCTTAATTGTCACCATTCAGATTCTTCTTTTGAGTTTTACCCTTTCGTTTTAATTCCCTGCACAGCCGTATCACCGCCACAGCAGTGGAGTCGTCGGCGTCTGCACATTCAACTAGACAAAGCCAATCGAGCGTTGATTTCTTGTCCGATCAATGCGAAATTTTACGAGATTGTTTCTAACCCTTTCTTCTTAATTGTCATTGTTCAAATTCTTCTTTTGAGTTTTCCCCCTTTGTGTTAATTTCTTACACAACCGTATCACCGCCGCAGCAGTGGAGTCATCGGTGTCGGCGCATTCAACTGGACGAAACCAATCGAGCGGGGATTTCGTATTCGATCAATGCAAAAATTTACCAGGTCGTTTCTGACCCTTTCTTCTTAATTGTCACCATTCAGATTATTATTTTGGGTTTTACGACTTCATTTTAATTTATTGCACAGCCGTCTCACCGCCGCAGCAATGGAATCGTCGACGTCTGCACATTCAACTAGATGAAGCCGATCGAGTCGCGATTTCTTATCTGATCGATCTGAAACCTTATTCGGTTGTTTCTGACTCTCCCTTGTTAATATTTACTGGTTGGATTAATTTCTTTGAGTTTTGTAATTTTATCTTCATCTGTTGGACAGCTTGTGCACACACCCACAACACACACTCAGCACACTGCCTACACGTACACTGCACACGCTAAATATAGGCTGTATATTATTATATTTATTATAATATTGTCAAGTTCTTATATTTCTATTATATTGTATTATTCATAAGATCTTTTAAGGTATATATGATAGTAAGTTAATTGCTTTTTAGTCATAGTATCACTTATATATCTATCTTGAGTTTTGGGTTTTTATTATTGTGGTATTTATCTTAGACATTAACTAGCCTATTCTCGTTGTGGTAGGATTTTAATAATTTTCTTGTTTACATATAATTGTTGGAGATGTTAATTGATTTATTGTTATTCTCGTTATTTGTTTTATTATTTATTGTTAAAATTCTGTCTGTTCGTTTTTCCCGTATTGTCATGTATTTATTACTATTATAATATGTGTTGATTATTTTGCATTTAGGGTTTTTGTCATAATTAAGGTTCACATGTGGGGTTATTATTATTTTGTATATTTAGTGTTTATATCATATGTACATTAATTTTTTATTTGATTTATTTCCATAATTTCCCATTTGATGGTCATATTGGATATTTACATATTAGTATTAGTTTTAAATTGTTTCCATAGTTTCACAGCTTGCTTACCCTTTGTATAATTACCTGCTAGTCTTAGGGTTACTTGATTTAATTTGATGAGTAGATATTTTCCTTAGTTTTGGTAATTTTATTTATATATGTATTGATCGTGTGTTCCCATTAGGTAAGTTGCTATTATAATATATAGAATATTATGGTATTACTATTATACTTATATTAGGTATTATCTATTAAGATATTATTTTTTTTATTTCTAATATATATGGTATTACCTTTTATGATGTCTTTAGTATCTTGATACATATATTATCTTATGATAATTTGTTACTTATTATCCCATTATTATATATTAAAACCTCTCATACTAGTATTTTCCTATAAAAAAATTTAATACAATTTCAAAATTTGGGAGTGTATTTTCTTAAAGTATTTTCTTAATTTTTTATCCCTATGATTTTAATGCTGGGGTATGAACTTTCGGGCTTCACGTACCTTTAGTTATGAGGAAATATGTAAATATTTAGATTTTACATATATTTTTGTATTATTTATTTACTTATTTATTTATTTATTTATTTATTCACTTTGCACGTGTATTAATAAATTTACTAGAGGAGTAATTTTAAAGACTTTTTAGATTAACTTAGGGATAATTCTAAATTAATTAGATACTGTTCGTAAGAACAGGCGCTAGGGGGTGCTCGTACCTTCCTCTCGCGTAACCAAACTCCCGACCCTAACTCTGGTAATGTAGACCCATTCTACCCCTAACGGGGTAGTAATCATGTGTTCTAACCACACTAAAGGTTAGTGGCGACTCCAACATTCCATATTTTTTCATGAAAATTAAAATTGATTTTTATTTTGCCGCCCGGGGCACACGCGCGCTAGGACGTCGTGACATCGGGTTAAGGTTAGGGGATTCTGTTTATATCAGTTTATTTTTGAAATCGGGATCGGTAAACCTATAGGTTATGATCGTATGTATGTTTTGACTACTTATTTGGGGAAATCTATCGAGTAAAAATGTGCGATTTTTGGGCTACAGTTTTTGAGAAAATCGAGATTTCGAGTATCATCTCTACTTTGTTTGGAAAACTGTATGTTGTATTTAAACTATATTATTGAGGTGACCATATCCATATTTGTATAAAACTGTATGCTTGAATTTGGAAAATGATATAATTTACAATACAATAAATAAGTGTGGAATGTATGGTTGTATGTAATTGTTCCAGGTATTTTGTAAAACAGCTAGTGGCGGCTGTTCAAAATGGCCTGGTTGACCGAACCTCGGTAAAATGAAAAATCGCCTTTGGAAAGGCACTTTCGGTCGACCGAGCCCTTAGTTCAAAATCCTCCTGGTCGACCGAACCATATGAGATCTGGTCAACCAAAACTGTTCTGGTCGACCGAACCTCTCGAGTTGCCATGCATTTTTACCATGGTTAACTTATTTTTATCAGGGTTAAAATATTTAAAACATCATTAATTTTTTCTAATATTCCCGACTATATCCCTAACGGTCATATTTTGGGGGTTCTCTATTTATACCCCTTTATTTAGGAAGATTAAAGACTTGTTTTTAGCCTACTTGATTAAAAATTCTCTCTCAAGTTCAAATATCCATACTACTCAGATCTAAGCCCCATTCACTCATACTTACCTGCTACTATTGTCTAAACCCTCTGTAAGTCGATTGAATGTTTGTTTGGAAAGGTTTTCTCTCCTTGTTCTATTTGATTGACATGATTTTCTTGAGAGCCAAATCTAAGGATTCTTAGGGAACTTTGTTGATAAGTCTATCCTTAGAAGACTTTAATAGATTTTCTAAACTTGCACCTTCATTGCAATATCTTGAGAAGATTATATTTGTTTTTGGTTGCAAAATATTTTCAAAATACTTTCAAATATCTAGTGTACTTTATCTTGATAAATATTTAAAGAGATATTTGTTTGTGTGAGAAAAATTTTTGTTGCTATATTCATTGATTTATATCTTTAGTTGAATACAAAAGATTAATCTCATTTTTGCAAACCAAATCGATATACTACTTGAGCTTCATATACATATATGTATTGAGAAAACTTGTTGATTGAAATATATGAAGTGTGGCTAATATCTTTGCTTGAGCATTTAGATTGAATATCTAGTGATACAAAGATCATATAGGTTTGCACTCTCACGCACTAATTACATCGATAGTAAATCTGTTTGAGAGTAGACATCTTAAGACCACATTGAGCTTACTTATTATATCATTTGTGGTGTATGTAATTGCGCGTATTTGGGTACATATCTGCTTTACACGAAAGCACAATCACTGTACCATTTGATTGTAATACACATCTATTGTATTTCCAGGCATGGGCCTGAAAAGGGAGACTAGCCCTGGAATAGTCCCGGATTGGGTTAGACCCGGTTAGGAAAGCTAGGTGTGCCATCCATTTAAGGCGTATAGGTT
The DNA here is from genome assembly GCF_029873635.1 of Malania oleifera. Lineage (NCBI taxonomy): Eukaryota > Viridiplantae > Streptophyta > Magnoliopsida > Santalales > Ximeniaceae > Malania > Malania oleifera. The sequence goes on from NC_080418.1 coordinate 141,443,655, forward strand.
GAGATCAGCCCCACTAATTGACCTGGTTAAGGTTGAGGTCAGCCCTGTGCTAATTGACTTGGTTGTAATCGGTGCCGCTCCACCCTTAAGTGAGCTATTAGTGAAATCCTCGAGCTTGCGAGCTAGAGGCAGGGATGTAGGCACAGTTGGCCGAACTCCAATAACATATCGTGTGCCTTGTTTATATTTCTGCACTTTATATTTACTGCACATGTATGTTATGGTGTGAATGATGCGTTTGATTTAATTTCCTTATCATACTTATCTACGCATTTGGAAATTGCTCAGACGACCCTAGGTTGTGTATATATATTGCCATTGGATAGATTAACCTAAGAGAAAAGTTTAGAATTCCAATTCACCCCCCCCCACCTCTTGGGAATACACCAATTCTAACACCCCCCAACATGACTGGGTTGTGTGGCCCAAAGCCGAACCTGACAATGGCTGGCTGACCATTGCCATGTCAAAGTAAATGTCTGTAAGTATGATGGGTCTGCTAGACCCGATCCGTACACCAGGGGCGCCAACACTTCAATAAACCACATCGACTATCCATCCTCATGCTGCCCCGTACGACAACAATAACACAATATCATAATGATCATGATCACATAGTTACGGTACCATGCTCGTGCAAGCCCAAACCAAGCCAACCAGGTTCTGATAGCATATAACATATTTCAAATTGTGATACATTGCTATTCCATAATAATAATTGTTAAATCAATATCATCATATCACATTTCATACATAATGTGAAAATCATTAGCCCTCATGCCGGCATTTCATATTTTATCAATTACGACCTGTACGCCGTATCATATATCAAATAAGAAGCTCAACCCGTACACCGGCATATCATATAAAAAGTTCGGCTCATATGCCGGCATATTATGAAAAAGGCTCGACCCGTATACCGGCATATCATGTGAGAACATCCTCGGCCCGTACGCCGGTATATCATATAAAAACTCTCGGCCCGTACACCGGTATATCATATAAAAATTCTCAGCCCGTATGCCGGTATATCATTGTAAAACTTGTATCATTTAACATTATCTCAGAAAACAATAATTCATAGTAAATACTACTCATGCCACACAAAATGAATATTACACATATTTAAAACATATCGTCATTTACAGCAGTAGTTCCCAAACATAATGTTATTATATATATTTATTTTCCTAAAATTAAATGCTGTAAAATTATACATATATTTTCATAAAACAACTAGCTTAGTTTATCCTCTAACCTGACTTTTGAAAAGCCTCTAAAGTATATCAGCCTTGCACCCGCAAGGTTCTCCGTTCAACACTCTGGAAAACACATCTCTCATAACAGAAATTCAGTATTTCTACGCGTACTACATTTTCTACAACTGTAGGAAAGTCAAATACCGAATAGAAAGCTTTACCCCGAATCTAGGATGGAATTCAAGCTAACCCCACCAACGATCCACTCCAGCAGATTTGAAGAGAACTCTTCCAGGAGTGTCATGGTGGCCTCAGATCATCGAACCGGTGAGAATCCAACCCAAAAACTTAGAAAGAAGGAGTGGAAACCGAAGAGGAGAGAGAAAGAGGGGGGGAAGTTTCTGCACGAAAAATCAGCTAAAAAATCGCGTTTAGGGCTATTTATAAACTAGCCTTCGTCAACGAGTCATGTTACCTCATCGACGAGGTCACAAAGGAAGTTCATCAACGAATGTTTGCTTCTCGTCAACAAAATTCAAAGATAGGAAAATAGCCTCTCGGTATCTTCTCATCAACGAGACACATCCCCATCGACGAGCCCCTCATGTGTACTCGTCAACGAACTCCCCGTGTTGGTCGACGAGGCCCTATTTAAATATTAAAATTAAAATTTCCTTTTCCCCCTTCTTCCATTATTTAAATACCATAATTCCCTAGGTCACTACAGGTAGAATTGTAGCTTATGTTTATACGTACGATATGACTGCTAATTTAGAAAATTTTACCAGGTAAAAGTGTCGGTTTTTTTTAGTTTTACGATTTTAGTAAAAACTAAGGTCATATGATCTCCAAACTTCTTAAAAACTTTTGTACTTGCTTTAAATGTATAGTAGGAGATGCTTGAATACTCATTTTCTGTTTAAATGATAATTTGGGTCATATACTATGTATAGCATGTTTTGACCAAACAAGTGTGGCATATGAAATGAAATGGAATATAATGAACTGTTATACACGTATATGAATTATAGGAACTAAAGTTCCATTCTACTATCTAAAAATGCGGAAAACAGATGTCGATTAAATATCGAGTTTTATATGTGAAAAGGGTTAAACTAAGAATGCATGTGCCGGTATACCATAGTCTGAATGATATTGTGAAAATACTAGAATTGCACAGATGCTTTGTGAAATGGAAACAGGTCATTATGTTTTAATGTAAATTATATATATGATATTGGAACCGCAGCTTGTTACTAAGGGAGTTGAAAGACACTCCACTAAAGGAGTTGAAAGACACTCTATGTTATCTGATAGCTTTAAAAAGCTTGAGCATAGCACCGTTGCTATTCTGAGGTACAGTGTAACCACACATGAATAAGTGTGGGTATCGAGATAGTCGTCTAGCAGGTGTGTTGCCACTAGTGGTTTAATGGACCAAGTGAGGCAGTCAAAATATATATATATATATATATATATATATATATGTGTGTGTGTGTGTGTGTGTGTGTGTGTGTGTGTGTGTGTGTGTGTGTGTGTGTGTGCGATGCCTGACAGTGCCTACACGAACTGGGCTCTATCAGTGCACCACCCGTGCCATGGGGTAAAATAGACATAGTTATGAAATTTCAAGGTTGGACGTTGTTCTAAATATGCATATACATGATTTAAAAACTAAAATGGGTAAAGTCACAAGTTTGAGTACCGAGAGGAGGGATTGTATTGTGTATGGGCCTGTACCCTACCCTAACCCCGGGAACTCTCGCTTGTAATGATGCTAAAGTTATATATGGTAGTATTATCTATATATCTCCTATATTACAACATTGAGAATATGATAGATATGCAATTGCTTTTTATTGGTTAAATACATGTTGTCACACACTGATGTAATATCTTTCACCTTACTGAGAAGTGTCTCACCCCAATCTTACAACCTTTGTTTCAGGCCCTACAAGAAATCGGTCTTAGTCTTCTAGAGAGACTTTGGAGCGTAGAGTCTTGTTAGTTGGCGTAAGTTTTGAATGAGTACTAGGCTTTTCCAAGTCGTCTTTTTGGGAATGTAATATAGTTTATGTGTAAGTACGATCATGTATGTAAGAACAGTTAGATACTCTGGTATGTCTAATAGATTCCATATGAATGTTTATGTTTTCCGCAATATAAGAGATTTAGATTAGTATAATACACCTGTATGTCCCTGTTTAGGGCAGGTTGTTTATGTATGTTATCAGCTTTGCAGGTTATGTATTTGTAGTAGCACTCCGGGGCCATATAAAGGGTCAGGGGTTACAGTTGGTATAAGAGCCATAGTCAACCAGAAGTGTGATATGATTCACATTGCTTGGTTATGGATATGCTCAGAGCTTAGGTTACTAGGTTCTGTAGAATAGACATTACCAGAGTTTAATATGTGAATATGATTTTCAAATTTAGCATTGTATAACTGGAGATAGGAAATCCATTGATAGACTTCTGTATTTTTCTGGATCATTTGAAAGGTTCAGAAAGTCACGACAATCTATTGGCAGTTTTTGTTTCCAAGTGGAAGGGCGGAACTTGAGTAGAATGAGAATGTTGAGTTATTAGAGTACGTCGGTACTAGGAATGTTAAATTGGGAGAAATGAATTTATAGTATTGTGGTTTTAGCAGATAGATATAAGTTATTAAACTGCTAATCGATTTTTCACAATTTAAGGATATTACTACAACATGGGACGTAATAGTAGCGAGGGAACTGGCCATGAGGTGGGTAGCGACTCCACTAGTGTACTACGGGATTTCGCACAGTAGCTTTGGGCTAAGGTAGTGCGAACTAATAAGAGGCAGGACCGTCCCACAACTGAGTTGGGATGCTCCATCGACCAGTTCACACGGCTGAAGCCTCTTGTTTTTGTGGGGAGTATTACAGACCTAATTCGTGCAAAGAATTGGATCGAGGAGATTGAGAAGATTCTAGATGTCCTGAACTGTACTGATAAAGGATTTCCGCATACAGAAGAACAACGGAGCTCCACAACAACCATATGGAGGAGGCGCTCAGGCACAGCGGGGTGGTTAACCGGGGGGTTCAACCCAGACTAGGGTGTACTCCCTAACTCCTGGCGACGTAGAGAATACAGAAGATGTTGTCATAGGTACCATTTACACGCTTTTCAATAGAGTTGTTGTATTGTTTGATTCAAGGGCAACGTATTGTTTTATCTCCTAGGTATTCATTAAACTGTCTGTATTAAAGGTTCAACAGTTAGATTATAAACTAGCGGTGGCTACTTCGTCAGGTTTGCTAGTTGTCTATGTAACATCCTGCTTAACTTCTCACATAATAAACATAAATAATAATAATATCAACCCAAACCCATGGGTAGCGGGGATAGCCTGACACAAACAGTGGAAACTTAAGCAGCAATAAATATAAATTGCATCCATTAAACCATTAATTACATAATACCAGAGTCTACTACATTCCCAAAATACAGTATTTGGATACAATCTCCAAAACATCAAAATAGACCTAGGATCTTACAACAAAAAAATATCCTGATCCTAGATCTCACAGAGGATACGGAAACTTGAAGAAGGTAAGTTTCGGTGGTTTGAGTGATAGTATGAGCAGTAGGAAATTTTTGGTTTGAGAGAGATTTTTCACTTTGTTTTGTTAATCATGTCTCTAATTTTCCCAAATGAAGGGGTATTTATAGACACCCCAAGAATTATAATCATTGGGGACAAGCCTAGTATTATTAAAATAGATTAATAATGTTTTAATTATTTTAACCCTATTAAAAATAAGTTAACCACGGTAAAAATTCAGGATAATCCTGGAGGACCGGTCGACCAAAAGACTTTCAGTTGATCGAAGTTCATATGACTTGGTCGACTGGGCCAATTTTGAACTTCAGGGTCGGTCGACCAGGAAGGGTGATTTTTCCAAAATTGCACAGTTCGGTCGACCAAGGTGAAAATGAACTACCTGGTCGATCGACCAGACCGTTGGGTTCCCACACGTGGGAACTCGGTCGACCAAGTTCGTGTAGTTCAAAAAGGTCTCAGTCGACCAGGAAATCAAACTGTTGACTTCAAGGGGTTTCGGTCGACCAGGGTCAAATGTACTGTCATGGCACGGTCGACCGAACTGTGGTCAACCAGTTGACCCAAATCAGATTCGGTCAACCAAGGACAGAATGAACTTCATGTGCTGGTCGACCGAAAGTGCACAAAGTGTGCATTTCAGTCATATTTTAATTCACAAATACCCTATTCAAGTGCCTAAACCATATAAATGCAAGGGTGAGTATGCTAGGGTCTCTTTAAGTCCAATTTTAGTTACGTTTTAGATCTAAGCTTACCTATTAGACCATGCACGTGGGGTGTGTGGTCATTTCAAGTAAAACACCCTAATTTACTATTACAAACCAATTTCGCAAATGAAATATATTACAACATAAAAATTGGGTCTCCAATAGAAATTTGGTCTTCAAGCTTCACTTTCTCTATGTGCTTTTTGATCTGTTAATTTACGTTCCTACACAAAGCCTTAAGCACCCATTAGATACAATGAGTATTTGTCATAATCAAAACCGAATGTGACCTATAAGGTTAATATGAAGTAATTCGAAGCCTAAAATATGTCAATGTGCAATTAATATGGAAACATGTGATAGTAATATGGAAACGTATCTATCCTAAAATTAATACACAAGCTATATGGAAGCAATTAATCCCTAAAATTGATACGTAATAACAATATAGAGACAAATTAAGTAAAACACTACTCAAAACCCTAATAACATGAAATAGTCAAAACCCTAAAATAAAACCATAACCAAAACCCTAAATGATAATATCATGAAAATAATGTAAATAATCAAGAACCCTGGACATGCATAAATATTACAATCCTAAATAACAAACAATAATAAACAAAATCCCTAAATATCATATAAACAATAAACATGATAAATATCCTAAATTCATAAATAAATAAAAAAAAACTAAATAATATCTACACAATAACACAAACACCCTAAATAATATGTAACAATAAAAATAAGTATATTACAATGATTAAAAAAAATACAACGATAATATAAGCACTTTAAACAAATATACAAACAATAAATATGAATAAATAATAAAGATAAAATATTAAATAATAATCCAAAACCTACAACAATAATATTAATATTTCTATATATATATTAAAAGCTTGAATATTAATGAATACCATAGAAAAATAATAATAATAATAATAATAATAATAATAATAATAATAATAATAATAATAATAATACATTAATATACACTATGTAATGAAAACTTAAACAATAAATATTAAAACAAATCATAGCAAGAAAAGAAGAAAAAAAATCAATAAATAAATAAATACACGTGCATGTGTGGGTTCTTTGTGTGTTTGAGTGCGTGTTTCAGTGTGTGTAGGAGTGTGTTGCTCTGTGTGTTTGTGTTGTGCATACAGGCAAGGGAGCTCACCAGAACTCACGTGGGTGTGTGTGGTTGTGGGCGTGACGAAGGAAGGCTGGGAGTCGTCTAGTCTGACGACGGTGGTTGTTGGGGGGGCTGCTCTACGGCTGTTCAAGGAGGAAGAGGGGATGCCGTGAGGTTGCAGGGGAGTGACGCCGGAGCTGGGTGGTGCCGCGGGCGATGACGACAGTGAGAGTGAGGGGGTCATGGCGACGTGGTGCTACTACTCCTGGCCGGGTTTGCTGTGGTGGGGAGTACCGAGCGTTGGTGTGGGCTGCTGCCAATTGTGGCCGGGGCTGTTGCAGAGGATGGGGATGGAAGCTGCTGGTTATGGCAGCGACTATGGAGGCTAGGCGAGGAAGATGGTCGGGGCTCGCGGCTGTGTATGGGGACTGGTATGGTGAGGATGAAGGGAGAGAGTTGAAGGCTGGAGAGGTTGCCGGAGGGAACTGAGAGATGGGAGAGCTGAGGGAGGAGAGAAAAAGCCGAGAGCTATGCGTGGAGGCCCGAGAGAGGAAGGGAAAGCAAGAGAGATTGAGAGAGTTAGGTTTTTTTTTGTTTGCTTTGCTCCGTCCCCTTCTTTGCTTGCTTTTACTTCTTATTTATAAGCCCCTAAAACCCTAAGCTTCTTCTTTTCTTTTCTTATTCTTTTTTTCTTTTTTGTACTTTTATGGTAATAATAATAATAATAATAATAATAATAATAATAATAATAATGTAGTAATGATAAGATTTGAAAATAATAATAATACTAATAATAATAAATAGAAATAGCAAAAATAATTATAATAAAGTAATAATAAAATAGAAATAATAAGAATGATAAAAATAATAGTAAAGCAACAAAAATAACAATAATAATAATAATAATAATAATAATAATAATAATAATAATAATAATAATAATAATAATAATAATAAAATAATATAGTAACCCCTTTGTTATATTTCGCTCAGGCAAAAATAGGGTGTCTAGTAAATGAAGCAGGTCATTACAAAAATTTTGTTGTAAAGTTTGTACTGAGACGGTGGGGAGGCATGCTCAGTATGGAAATTATATTGTAAAGTCTGTACTGAGACGATAGGGAGGGACGTTCAGTATGGAAATTCAGTTGTAAAGTCTGTACCGAGATGGTGAGGAGGGATGCTTAGTATGGAAATTCTGTTGTGAAGTCTGTACAGAGACGGTGGGGAGGGATGCTCAATATGGAAACTCTGATGTGAAGTTCGTACCGAGACGATGGGGAGGGATGCTCAGTATGTAACTGTGGAAATTTTGATGAGAAGTATGTATTGAGACGATGGGGATGGATGCTCTATAAATCATGTGTTGAGAAGAAAATATGCATATTTCAAATACTACAAGAAAACTAATTTTTAATGACGGAAGTATTAGTGACGAATTGAATTTCGTCACTAATAGTACACTATTAGTGACAATTCTAAAATAACTGTCACTAATAGTTAAAGTATTAGTGACGGTTTTGACATTCGTCACTAATAGTGTACTTTTAGTGACAAAATTCAATTCTTTACTAATACTTTTGCCACTAAAAACCAGTTTCCCTGTATAAACCATCGCGGGAAACCACTTTTCGTGCGTAAACTATCCCAAGAAAATATTAGTGATGATTCATGGGGTATTAGTGATGATTTCAATGTGTCACTAAAAGTCTCTTATTAGTGACGTTTAATAAACTGTCACTAATAGTATTGTACAGTAGAAATAGCTAGTATTTAGTGATAATTTATAAATCATCACTAATAATTTTATTTATTTAAAAAATATAAAGACAATTTATTTAACTATATTTGTGATGGTTCCAAAAATTATTCGCGATTAGTCTATTATTAGTGATGGTTCAAAGGATTTATCACTAATAATGTTTTTATTTGAAAAAATATTAAAAAAAAATTAGTTAAGAATATTAATGACAATTTGACAAATTCGTCACTAATAATAGGGTATTAGTGACAATGTAAGAGTTCAATATTTTTGGGTTCTTAAGAAATGCTCATATTTTTTGTGATCGCACTTTGCTTTCTCATCTGTGTGTTTTTGTTTTTTGTTTTTTGTTTCTTTTGTTTTGTTATATATATATATATATATATATATATATATATATATATATATATATATATATTTGTTTTTTGTTTTGTTTTTGTTTTTGTTTTTTTTTTTTGTTTCTTCTTTTTTGTGTTGAGAGGCGATGTTATCCTCCTATATTCTTTTTTTTTTCTTAGTAAAATTTTTTTCTATTAGAAAATAGTTTATTCTAGTTGAACTAAACCAAGCGCAAAGAGCTCATTTGAAATTATCTCAGGTCCCACTGAAGCAATTGCCATTTCATGGCTTGTAGAAAGGTTGGAGAGGAAAAAAAAAAATTGGAAGGGATCAGTCCCACTTTCTTGGGATAAGTTTCTGCATGGTTTTGCACACTTTCATTGTCTTGTTGAAAGGAAAGAAGTGAAATATACTAATAATTGTCTATTTTTTAAGTATTAGTAAAGGTTTCAAAACCGTCACTAATAGTAGAGTATTAGTGACGAATGTCAAAAGTGTCACCAAAGCCCAAGTATTAGTGACGGTTTTAAATTCATCACTAATACTCTACTATTAGTGACGGTTTTAAAATACGTCACTAATATTCTACTATTAGTAATGGTTTTGAAATTCGTTACTACTACTCTACTATTAGTGACGATTTTGAACCGAGCTAATGTAGAATGTATAGTCATAGTGTTAGGGTTTTAGTGACGGTTATAATCCATCACTAATACTCTATTATTAGTGACGGTTTTAAAATTCGTCACTAATAATTATTAGTAATCGCAATTTTGGCGACTAAGTCAAAATCGTCACTAATACTTATAAAATCATTACTAATACTATTAGTGACGATTTTGTGATTATTAGTGACGATTTGATCGTTCTCTAATAACCTTATTTTTTGTAGCCAAATATATAGGTGTGAATACAATTTTACATGATTTCTCAAATAAAGTTAATTAATTAATGGATATATTCTTACTATATTAAAAGTCATGCTGTCACACACTGATAATAATTTATTCTGTCTTACTAAGAAGTGTCTCTCCCGAATATTATTTAACATTTTAGGAAATCTAGGGAGTCGAGCTTAGCGAGTTTCGGGAGGGGAGCTTAGTTATTATAGTTTAGAGTAAGTACTGGTGAGACACTGATATGTATATAGATATGGTTTTACCCATTCGAGATGTAATATGAATGCTTGGAGGTACAAGTGTAATTATGGTGGTATTAGAACTCTGGTATATAGTACATAATTGGGGTTTAAAGTATATGTTTCCGTTGTTTTGTCTTAAATAAGTTATGGACGGGTGTACCCGGTACCCCACAACGGGTTCGGGTGGTTATAGTTATTGTATAAGGGATATATGTATGGAGAATAGCACTCCGAGCCCCTACCAAGTTCGGGGCACTACTCAAAAAGTGGTATCAGAGCTGATGGTTTGTAACTTGGGGCGAACGTGGGTGTAATTAGTCATGGTGTGAAGTTAATTCTTTTGATGTACTAACAGTTAGAGGATCAAGTGTGTGTCCGAAGCCAATAAGGATCATCTAGGTGAAGATGGATCCGAATGGGATCAAGATGTGGGAGGTAGGATTGGTTCGGGAACATGTGGAATACAATCCGAGGCACAACCTCACGTGCGAGAAGCGGCGTTGTGGCAGTCGGTAGAAGTCTCACACTCTACTATGGTACAATTTGATTCTCGAAGCATTATTGAAAGGATGGTTGATATCCTCATCCTACTATTGCACCGGTTCTGTAATTTGTAAACATCTTTTTAAATCTTGTACAAGTTGAAGATTTCTCTATTACTAAAGCAATATATTATTTTATCTATGTAATCTAGAGTTTATGTCTGATAGAGGGTCGTTTAGCAACGCCTAACACAAGGTTGATGTCATTTTATATGAAATGTTTAAAAAAAATTAAAATCAATAAATTATATTTTTAAATAGGTGACTCCTTCACCAATAAATAAATAATATTGGTGAGAATATATTAATTATGATTTATTTTATAAAAAATAAAAATTTATTTATTTAACCTGTTTATGATTTATCACTATTTAATTGAATTAATCTATAAAAAAAAATTGTGGTGTTAAAAAAGAGCCGCCCGTGCATGTGCGGCTCTTGTTTTTTTATAAATATGAGAGAGAGAGAGAGAGAGAGAGAGAATGGTAACAGGTGAAGAAGCAGAAGCAGAGGTAGAGAAAGATGCAAGGTTGGGAGGTGAAGCCCACATTTGGGAACTGATGTTTGCGTTTGCAGGCTCCATGGCTCTGAAATTCGCTGTGGAGCTCCGCATCGCCGACATCATACATTCCCACGGCCGTCCGATCACCTTGCGCCAAATCGCCTCCGCCATCGACCCTCCCGCCGCCGACATCGCCCCCCTCTACCGCATCATGACACTCCTCGTCCGCAAGTCCATCTTCACTGCCACTCCTTCGCCTACAGTCCTTGAGAAATCAAGTGAAAGTGTTGGAGATTGCAACAAGCATTTTCGATTTAGAAGAGCTCACTTCAAAAGATGGAAAGATAAAAAGGTTTTACATAATAAGTATGATACCAAGGAGGAAAAAGGTAAGATGTAATTCTGCAAAAAAAATGGTAATACCAATAACAATAACACCACGAAGGTAAATTTTATTGCTTCTGAACATAATACTTTGTCCAAAGGTTTTTTTCCTAAAAACCCTTAATTAAAGCCTAAGAGGAGATGTAGGAACCCAAACTCGGAAAATAAAATAAAAAGATAATAAAAGAGAGGAAGAAAGGAAAACAAAAGGAAAAGAAGCATTTTCACAAGTCTGGGACAAAATCATAGACGATTTTCTGCGCCAGGAAAAAATCATCACTGATTTTGGGTCAAACGGGCAGGTCAACTACAAAACTGGTGACAGTTTTGTGGTGACAGGGGAAACCATTGCCGATTTTCCTCTAGGATAGCTTGCCTATAAATAGGAACAAGCTCATTTTTTTTTAGAATTTTCATTCTCTCTCCTAGGGTTTCGAAGTGCTTTCTCTAAAAATACTTACTGAGCTTCGTTTTGGGTGCCATTTGTCTCTCTCTCTCCCTCACTCAAGGTAGGATACGCATATTAACCGGATTAGAAGTTCTAGGTTTTGGCCGTTTCGAGCCATTCGGGTTCATTTTGATCGATTTTTACGTTAAAAGGTAAGGGAATTTGTTTACATAAGTTATTTTAGAAAACTAAATCAGTAGTGTAATGACCTGCTTATTTTACCATTTTTTTTCATAATAATAAAAATCGATATAATGAACCCAGCAAATCATAATCAACCTAAATCCGTGGGTACCAGGGATACATTAGAAATGCAAAACAAATGCCTAAGCAAGAGGAAACATCAAATTATATATATCATACTACCATTCAACACAATACCAGAGTTTACTATAACCATAATATACATCCCAAAACAATCAAAATCTTTCCTAGGGTCACCACCCAAAAATGCATCTGGCCCTAACAAAAGACATACCCTTCAAACAGGGTAAAACAGCTGAACTCTAATGCTGCAGAGCTTTATCCGCTCTCCTACCTAGGGCTCCTGAAATATTCATATAATTTAGGGTGAGACACCTCTCAATAATGGAAATAAACTAATATCAGTGTGTGGCAACATAAGTATTTCTGTGTTATACATAAAACCATACATAAACATATTTAAAGAAACTGTCTGTATCATATATGGGAAAACATATATAATCATATCATGATATAACATACTGGATTTCCATAAACATAATTCATCTCATATGATAATAATACAAAAACAACCTTGGTAGGTTAGCTTACTGGTGTCATATCTTACCCCCATATAACTGGGTTATGTGGCCCAAAGGCGGATCCTGACAATGGCTGACCGACCATTGTCATGTCAAAGTAAATGTCTGTAAGTATGATGGGTCTGCCAGACCCGATCCGTACACCAGGGGTGCCAACACTTCAATTAACCACATCGACTATTTATCCTCATGCTGCCCCGTACGACAGCAATAACACAATATCATAATGATCATGATCACATAGCTACGGTACCGTGCTCGTGCAAGCCTAAACCAAGCTAACCAGATTCTGATAGCATATAACATATTTCAAATTGTGATACATTGTTATTCCATAATAATAATTGTTAAATCAATATCATCATATCACATTTCATACATAATGTGAAAATCATCAGCCCTTATGCTGGCATTTCATATTTTATCAATTATAGCCTGTACGCCGTATCATATATCAAATAAGAAGCTTAGCTCGTACGTCGGCATCTCATATAAAAATTTCAGCTCGTACGCCAACATATTATGAAAAAGGCTCGACCCGTATACCAGCATATCATGTGAGAACATCCTCGGCCCATACGCCGGTATATCATATAAAAACTCTCAGCCCATACATCGGTATATCATTTAAAAACTCTTGGCCCTTATACCGGTATATCATTATAAAACTTGTATCATTTAACATTATCTCAGAAAACAGTAATTCATAGTAAATACTACCCATGCCACACAAAATGGGTATTACACATATTTAAAACATATCGTCATTTACAGTAGTAGTTCCCAAACATAATGTTATTATATATTTATTTTCCTGAAATTAAATGATGTAAGATTATACATATATTTTCATAAAACAACTAGCTTAGTTTATCCCCTTACCTAACTTTTGAAAAGCCCCTAAAGTATATCAGTCCTGCACTCGCAGGGTTCCCCGTTCAACACTCTGAAAACAACACCTCTCATAACAAAAATTCAGTATTTCTACGCGTACTACATTTTCTACAACTACAGGAAAGTCAAATACCGAATAGAAAGCCTTACCCCGAATCTAGGATGGAATTCCAGCTAACCCCACCAACGATCCACTCTAGCAGATTTGAAGCGCAAACTCCAAATAAATGATTAAACTCCCAAAAATATCAAATTTGCTCAATTCCCTAAATCTTACCCTAGCCTTGGAGTGGGGCCTGGAAAGTCCAATTCAAAACTTTACTCTGCTAGACTTGTAAAGAAACACTCATAAATCATCGTGGTGACTTCCGATCGTCGATTCGAGCAACGAACAGCGAGAAATCGAAGAGAGAAGAGACGAGGTTCGTGGGTTAGAGAGAGAGAGAGAGAGAGAGAGAGAGAGAGAGAGATTTCTTTAAAAAAATCTCTTGTAGCTTCTTTTATAAGCCATTGACCCGGTCATGTTCGTCGACGAATTTAAAGTGTTCATCGACGAGCCATAGAAGGACATTTGTCAATGAAAAAAGGGGTTCGTCAACAAACCTTAAGCCTGAGATTTCCTGTCTCTCGGGATTTATTCGTCGACGACCCCAGCACTTTGTCAATGAATCACAAAAGGGCACTCGTCGACGAAAACAAGGAATTCGTCAACAAGTCCTACTACTTTGCCCTTTTAAATTTTTCTTTCTTCTTTTCTTATTCATTTATTTTTATTTCTCTCTTTTATATTCATTTTTTTTTTATTTTTCGGGTTTGGATTTCTATACTTTGATATACTTCTAAGATAGATAAATTCTTAATTAAAATAATTAATTAATAAGAAATTCTACCATTATTTTAATGAATGTTATTCTTTTTTAAGAAAAAAAACTCAATAAATATATATCCTAAATTAGTAGGCCATTATAAATTTTATTTATTTATTTAATTTTCTAAAAACAGCCAATTATTCTTCTATATATATATTTATATCTATATATAGTTAATATAAATATACAAAATATCATCTTTATTACATATTTATGTCCATTTAATGATATTATCTTATTAATATCATTACATGCAATGACATATATATACTATTTACAAAAAAATATATATATAACATTATAATTGTGCCCGAGTAATTATTGTCTCATTATTATAAATCATACCTATACTAATATATTTATTATTTATATTATAAAATAAATAAAAATAAAAAAATTATAAATAGAAGATAAAATGTAATTTTGATTGAGTAAATAAATTGTGACTTAAGAATTAAGCGAGCATTTCTTCTTTCTAATAACTACCAAACTTTTTTTGATGATTTTATCCTTTCAACATTATAAATTTTTTTTGTTAGGACTAATCTTTATATCGGCAAGGAGGGAGATTTTCTATAATATAACGTGTTTTTTTAAGAACTAATTTGATATGTTTTTTAAGATGGATAAATTCGTTATTAAAACAATTAATTAATATGAAACTTTACCGTCATTTTAATGCATGTTATTATTTTTTTTATAAAAGTTCAATAAATATATATATCTTAAATTGGCCGTCCATTAAAATAAATATTTTATTTATTTATTTAATTTTCTAAAAAAATTCTATTGACTCTGGAATTTTCTTTTTCAAATTACTATAATTAAGAATTAGATTTTGGAGGCCAAAAGTAGCCTTTTGTTCTTGTTCTTTTTATATAATTAATATAAATACATAAAATATCATTATTATTACTGTAACACCCCAAACTCGCCAAGTGGGGCACGGGTGTTATGTGTTCCTATGATACCCATGGATGAAAGGTTTAAATAATTAGATGTTACTACCCATATCTACAAGGTGCACCTTTCTTTTCAGGAGCCCTTCCCATAAGAACTTCATGGTTAAGCGTGCTTAACTTGGAGTAATCTTGGGATGGGTGACCTTTTGGGAAGTTTTCTCAGGAAGTGTGTGAGTGAGGACAAAACACACTAAAAAGGACACGTGTTGGTCTGTGGGGCCAGTCATCAGTCCGATAAGACCCCTAACTCCCTAGTGGTCTGGTCCAAGTGGAAGAGGAGAGATGCAAAGCTCCCTGGCAGACCCAGGATGGGGCGTTACGGTTCCACTCACCTATCTTTGATATCATAAATATCATTCACGTAGGAAAAATTATTAAACTACCTCAAATAAATACTAGAGTACTATATTATACATATCAAAAAGTATATCCATTCACTTTATATTACAAAACCAGAAATTTAAAAATAACTTTTAAATACTTCATATCTTACAATCACTCACAACTACCAAAAAAAAAAACTAAACCCTACCCTAGAGCTGGCTAAGATCGATCACTTGAAGGACTTGAAAGGTTAATATTTCGCTGGGGTGAGACAACTTCTCAATAAGGATGGAATAAATTATAACAATGTGTGACAGATGAGTTTTCGTGTATACAAAATATACTCGTTTGTTAATCAACAGCAATTAACAAGACAAATGCAAACTGTACTCACACATACATAACCAATATTTATAGTGAAAGTTTATGAGGATTGGGGAGCTTACACGTCCATACATGTAACGCCCCTTTACTCTGATACCGTTTATAACTTTACCCTTTTTAATTTGGGTGTGGCTAAAACTACTTATCAAGGCACTCACCTTACTCAATAAGCCCTCGGGCAAAGAGTTTTATTTTGTCATAAACATTCATGTAATTTAAATTCACATACATGTACCCACACACATTCAACATCAATCATACATTTCATTCACATCCACACAGGATACTACACAAGTTCTTCACAACCGACATTCACTGTCACACTGTCACAATGATCTATTCATAGTATATCAGTAAAACAAACTTCTCACGTTTGACAATGTTTTACCCCTATTTATATAAATGACAATACAACAAACTCCTCGGGCCTACAACCGTTATATTGTGATTTTTATCCTGACAATATAACGAACTCCTCAAGCCTGCCAACGTTATGTTGTGATATACACGAATAACCACACAAAACAATTCATCCAAACATATCAATTAATTCACCACAGTATTCACAACCAGTTTATTATGAAGAGTTATTCTCATGCCACACGGTTTGAGTGTCAACCATACTGTTATATACGGTTAATAAATAATATACCCCATTCACATTAGTTTTTCCCCAAATATGAATTATAATATAAAAAAAACCATCATTTTCAAATGCCTAATCCATTCAAAAAATCATACATATATACACAGGCTCTTATACTCGAATTTAACTGGTTCAAAATTAATAAAAAGATGGTATAACTTATTCCCCTTACCTTTTCCTCAAAGTTCTGCCTAAAACGAACGGGAGATGAAAACTCTAACTTTATGGAACCGCCGCCGAAACTGATCCAACAACCCAAGAGAGGAAAGAAAGATGATTAGAGAACGAGAGTAGTTTCGGGTGAGCATAGAAGTGAAATAAAATCACGTGAGGGATGAGAGAGAGAGAAGTTCGGAGCTGAGAAAGAGGAGAAATGAGTTTTCTAAAAAAAAAAAAAAAGGAACTTAAACCTATTTATAAGTTCTCAGCCCCCGCAGGAAACCGTCGACGATTTTTCTGTGCTTGACGAAACCGTCGACGGTTTGGCACTTAAACGCTCTCGGTAGTTTGCCCAGCAGGAAAACCATCGACGATTTTTTTGAGTCACACAAAATTGTTGATGGTTTGATCCTAGCCAAACCTTTTTTCCTTCCTTTTTCTTATTTTTCCTTTCCTTTATTTATTTTTCTTTTATTTTTGGGTTTGAGTCTCTACAATTTCCCCCTCTTATTGAAATTTCCTCCCCGAAATTTGCTAACCAATCATTTTTCACAAACTTAGAAGTTTATTACCTAACCATATTTCACATATTTCAATCTACTCTAGCATGTGTACAATTGCATCACTTAGAATCAAATGAAACTATCGCTTATCTCAAACATAAACACATTACCTGTGCCTCTAGCAATGTCTGCCTCAGTCAAGGTAAGTGTGTAAACACGCGTCGAGCCGCCGTGAGACACCGGATTGTTCTTCTGGTTTTGATCAGGAGTGGGTGCATTTTTCGGCAGTCCATAAAAATATCAGGCTATATGATCATATCTGCCACACCGATAACACACAATACTCCCACCCCGACATTCTCCTCAATGCCTCTGATTACATCTAGAACAGTGGGGGCGCGATGAATTTTCCCAATAGTCTCGATCATACCTATATGACCTCTAACCCACAGTATCTCTGTCTCCCTTCCATGAACCCTATTTGAAATCTGTATGGGAACTGGGAGGCATGGGTATCTTCCTCTGCTATGACATCTCTCCACCTCTCTACAGGCTCAACTCTGCTACGTTGGCTTTATCCACCAGCTCTAAGTAATTTTGTACCTGCAAGACTGCCACCTGCTCGTGGATCCTCTATTTCAGGCCCCTTTCAAACCTCCACGCCTTTTGGTAATCATTTGGGACCATAAATGGGATGAAGCGAGAAAGATCCACGAACCTAGCAGCATACTACTAAACGACGAGGTGCCCCTGAGTCAAGTTGAAAAATTCATCCTCCTTCGCATCCCTAGTAGTGGTGGGGAAGTATTGATCGTAGAAGACCTCCTTGAAACGACTCCAGGTCATAACCATGGATACTCCAACAACTTCACCGCTAGCCACCACCGCTCGACCTCTCCTGTCAGCTTAAAGGTGGCAAAGAGAACCTTCTACTCCTTATTGCAACTCAGCACTATCAGTATCTTCTTCATCTCTTGCACCCAAGTCTCAGCCATGATTGGGTCAGCACCACCTGCAAAAGCAGAGGGTTTCAGGCAAGCAAAATTGCTCAATCAAACAGCCCTGGTTCACAAGTGGGCAGTTTTGTCCCTCAAGGTCCCACCTAATCTCTTCCCTAACCTTCCGAGCTATACCTCTCAGCAATCTAGAGGTTTCAATCCCATCCCCGCCGAAAGCCCCTAAATCATTATCCCTTCTAGCGTCCACGTCTTTACTTCTAGGATCCATCCAAAATTCTCTTTTAGAGGCTTATCCCCATAAATCAACCATCCTAACCTTCGAATTCTAATTTCAAGTTCTAGTCTCTCTGCTCGGAAACATCACTGTCAATGGATTTACCATGATTTTATGAAACTCACAACCGATTCAGAAAATCACAGAAGACCATCAAGGGGTATCTACCTCTAGGCTACAAAACAAAACTCAAAATTTCCTACTAGTATCCTAATCTACCTGTTCCTATCCTTGTATTAATTTGAACCTATACTTTTGTATTAATCTGCCCTAAAGTCTGCAAAACCTAACAACCTAAAGCTTTGATACCACTTTGTAATGCTCCGAACCTGTCAAGTGGGGCCTGGGGTGTTATGACCATTCACCTATCTCAGATACCATAAATATCATTCATGCAACGAAAAATTATTAAACTACCTCAAATAAATACCAGAGTACTATGCTATACATCCCAAAAAGTGTATCCATTCACTTTATATTACAAAACCAGAAATTTAAACATAACTTTTAAATACTTCATATCTTACAACCACTCTCAATTACCAAAAAAAAACTAAACCCTGCCCTAGAGCTAGCTAAGATTGATCACCTGAAGGACTTGAAAAGTTAATATTTCACCGGGGTGAGACAACTTCTTAGTAAGGATGGAATAAATTATAAAATTGTGTGGCAGATGAGTTTTAGTGTATACAAAATATACTTGTTTGTTAATCAATAGCAACTAACAATACACATGCAGACTGTACTCACACATACATAACCAATATTTATAGCGAAAGTTCTTGAGGATTTGGGAGATTACATGCCCATACATGTAACGCCCCTTTGCTCTGATACCATTTGTAACTTTGCCCTTTTTAATTTGGGTGTGGCTATAACTGATACTTATCAGGGAACTCACCTTACTCAGTAAGCCCTTGGGCGGAGAGTTTTACTTCACCATAAACATTCATGCAATTTAAATTCACATATGTGTACCCACACACATTCAACATCAATCACACATTTCATTCACATCCACACAGGATACTACACAAGTTCTTCACAACCGACATTCACTGTCACACTGTCACAATGATCTATTCATAGTATATCAGTAAAACAAACTCCTCGGGTCTGCCAACGTTTTACCCCTATTTATATAAATGACAATACAACAAACTCCTTGGGCCTACAACAGTTATATTGTGATTTATATCCTGACAATATAACGAACTCCTCAGGCCAGCCAACATTATGTTGTGATATACACGAATAACCACACAACACAATTCATCCAAACACATCAATTAATTCACCACAGTATTCACAACCAGTTTATTATCAAGAGTTATTCTCATGCCACACGGTTTGAGTGTCAACCATACTGTTATATACGATTAATAAATAATATACCCTAGTCACATTGGTTTTTTCCCAAATATGAATTATAATAATAAAAAAAACCATCATTTTCAAATGCCTAACCCATTTAGAAAATCATACATATATATACAGGCTCTTATACTCGAATTTAATCGGTTCAAAATTAATAAAAAATTTATATAACTTATTCCCCTTACTTGTTCCTCAAAATTATGCCTAAAATAAACAAGAGATGAAAACCTTAGCTTTATGAAACCGCCGCCGAAACTAATCCGGCAACCCAAGAAAGGAGAGAAAGATTGTCGAAGAACGAGAGTAGTTTCAGGTGAGCGTAGAAGTGAGAGAAAATAACGTAAGGAATGGGGGAGAGAGAGAGAGAGAGAGAGAGAGAGAGAGAGAGAGAGAGAGAGAAGTTCAAAGCTGAGAGAGAGGAGAAATGAGTTTTCTTAAAAAAAAAAAAAAAGAACTTAAAACTATTTATAGGCTCTCAGCCCCCACAGGAAACCGTTGACGGTTTTTCTATACTTGACAAAACCGTCGGGGGTTTGGCACTTAAACGCTCTCGGTAGTTTGCCCTGCAGGAAAATCATCTACGATTTTTTTGAGTCCCACGAAACCGTCGATGGCTTGGTCCTAACCAAACCCTTTTTCCTTCCTTTTTCTTATTTTTCTTCTCCTTTATTTATTTTCCTTTTTTTATTTATTTTTATTTTATTTTCTGGATTCGGGTCTCTACAATTACAAATTTATGTCTATTTTAATGATATTATCATATTATTATCATTACACGTAATTGTATATATAAATCCTATTTACAAAATATATATATATATATATATATGCACATATAACATTATAATTGTGCATGAATAATTTTTAATTTATTATATTAAATCATGCTATAATAATATATTTATTATTTGTATAATAAAATACATAAAAATGGAACAATTATAAAATAGAAGATAGATTTACAAATTAAGTGAGTACTTCTTTCTAATATGCCAAATCTTTTTTCTTTTTTCTTTTTTTGTGATTTTAACCTTTTAGCATCATAATTTTTTTTTTGGATTAATCTTTATCTTTAGAGTTAGAAAATCTTTTTTTTTTCTTATCTTTTTAATTATTACTATCTGATTTCTAATTGAGTTTGTTCTATCAATCAAATCTTTTATTTTTATTATTTTTTTCTAAGTTGAATAGAAATTTGATTCAAATCTTAGGAAAGGTGGAAAGAATAAGGGATGGTAGGTCAGCTACCACCTACTTATATTGTGCAACTCAAGTCCTATTGTGAGCCTTCAATAAACACAAATGAAAAAAATATATAAATAAATAAATATTTATAATTTATTCATATAAGAAAACTTATAATGGAGCTTTGTTTTAATAGAATGAGATGATAATATTTATGTTGCAGTTGCATATATTATAAGGATAATATTTCATTTGAACATAAAAGGAAAATGTGCATATGTGTGCAATGAATAAATTTCCATATATGTTAAAGACGGATTATTTTTAAGTATGCCACATTATATTTTTGTCTCTTGATTTAGGGAATTTGAATGAAATTCACTCTTTCTTGGTGTGCCACATTAATAGCACCTTGAATTATAATTTAAAGTTGATTATTTTTAATGTTTCATAAATTATAAACCAAAGAATGAATCTTAATTTTAAATCAACCATTACATCATCCTTATCATCTAAGTTGATATTAATTTTAATGATAATGAAATTAATTTTAATTGTTTGACAAAGTGGATCACTTTCAATGTCTTCTAAGTTATAATCAACAAAATATTGGGTTTGCATTAGACATGTATGCAACCAAGTTAAATATAATAGGTTTTGGTGAATCCGAGTAACTCGATAGGTTAGAGTCACCTCCATTGAATTGAAAATTGCGTCATTTATTTATTATTGTTTCTCATTATTTTTATTTTTTATATAAAATAAAATGGAATAAAATAAAATAAAAAAGCTAAATTAGAAAATTGTGAAAGTTGGAAACCTAAATTGTGAATGATATGTGATATCCACCCACAAGAAGATGATATGATTCAAACCATATAGTAGCATGTATCTTAGAATTTTAACCCTTTTAAATGTGTGCAAGCAATTGATTTTGACACATGCATTCAAAAAAAAAGTGTAAAGAACATTGTATTTCTAGGTTAGTTGGTAAAGTCAAGTGCAAAATAACGTTGACATTTATCAAGTATAACTTAAGAGATATTAAATACGATTCCAAACTTGGAGAGCGAGTTGATTGGTAAGGATGATTTGACAATTGATCTATGATTAGGCAAACTATATATTTAAAATGACCTAAGAAGTTAGGGGTGCAAATTGAAATTAATCCTCAGTTCTTTTTTCCAAAGTTGCAAATCTCATGCAAACATTAAACAATATGCAAACACAAATTATGTATGGTTCTTTATAGAATTTTATACACCCAAAGCCAAGACCGAATTAATTACAACGTAAAAATGCCACATGTCTTATACTTAATCATATTAGTTGCTTAAAATCTCCTAAAGGGCGTTCCAATAATTAAATTTTTGGGGATTGATTTTCATAATAAGAGTCTTGCGATTGAACTTTGGTTAGGAAGGGAAATGGATTACCTTCCGTTGCATAATCCTACATTTCTAAATCAATGGAACAATGAGTCTCCAATGGAACAAAAAACATACATTTCTAAATCAATTTTGTTCTTCTTTTAATCTTTCAAGCATATATATTACCAAAATCTTATTAACAAAAATAACATCACAAAAGAATAAGCCTCTAATTATTGTAGATAAATTGTATTATTGTAACTAAACTTCCACGCAGCTAGCGGGGAAAGTCATTGTTATTTAGACACACACACATACACTAATAGGAGGGCACGTGCTTAACTCGATAATAACTACACATGCCTAGTTCAATACCCAATTAATTTAGCAGTGGGAAGGACAATGAAGTATATATTTCTGTCATAAAAAGAAAATAAAGTTTCTTTGTGACATATGATCATTATTATACATGAAACTTAGGCATATACAATATTGATATATAATATATTTATAAAAAAAAAAATGGTAGAGAGAAGGTCTTTATCTTCCAACCTATCCAATCCCATTTGATTTAATCCTACTGTTGACTTTTTGAGTCTTATCCCATTTTAATAATGACAAATCATATGTATCTCATTTGTGCATTTAGTGTATAAGTAAATTTATATTTCAAAAGGCACAAATGGTCATTGCAATATGGAAGTCATGAGGTTCTTAAAGCACATATCACTTGGCTTATTACAAGGAAATTGAGGAGTAAAGAGTGAAAACATATTATGTTTCAGTTGTAATGTCTGTAGTTCAATTGTATGTGCGTGTCTTGCTTGATCTAAGTAGAGCTCAATAACAACCATAGACTGATCCTAGGAACTCAAACTTTTCATGAAAAACCTTTCTCTTAAAAAGCTAAACTTATACAAAAGGTTTGAAAGGAGTTTGGAGTTCAAAACAAGGCTAAAATCCATTTTTATAAAGGGCCCAATCGACTAGATCTTAAGCCCAATCGACCGATACTCAAGGAATGAAGATCCGCCAAACCGAATCAAATGCCCAATCGACCGAACCGTGCTAAAAGGAATTTTGCCTTTTGGCCGGTCGACCGGACCTCAGGTCAATCAACCGAAACTCTCAGGTTGAGCTTATTTTGAGCAGAAAACAGCCACAAAAATTTAAAATAAATTATTATTTTATTCCCAACGGCCATAAAATGGTCATATTTTGAAATTGCTTATAAATATTAAGCCCAAAAGCCTTTAAACAACTTTTTCGAATCTTATATTATACTCTTACATATTTGGGCATTTTATTCTCTTATTTTCTCAAATCAAAGAGCATTTTTACTCTCATCTACTCTCTTCATTTACAAAATCATTTTGAGAGAGAAGCCTTAGGTTCTCATATATTCTTGGTTTTGAAAATCAAAGAAAAATCATTATTGCTCTTGAATCATTGAGGAAACATTTATTGTGCATTTGTTTTCACATCAAAGATCAACTACTCTTACCTACTTTTACTCTGCAAAAATCTTTTTGAGAAAAAAACCCTAACTTCTCCTACTCTTATCTTGAAAAATATTTTTGGAGAAATCTTTTGTTGGGCTTGAATCTTTGAAGCATTTATTATACACATTTTACTCAAAGATCATTTACTCTCTTATATTGCAAAAATCTTTTTGAGAGAAACACACAAACTCCATTGAGCTTAAATCTTATCTTGTGAGAGTGCATTAGGTTCTTCATTGTACAAACTAGCTTAATGAAAAAGCATTTTATTGTATGCAAAAATTTCTTATTCTCATTTGTATCTTGCGATTCAAGTATAGAATTGTGTCAAATGTGGGGTATTATTTGGAGAGGTGGCTCAGCCTATAAGGAGTGGTGTAACAGGTGGCTCTGCCCTAGTAAAAGAGTGTGTATAAGGTGGCTCCGCCTTGTTTAAGAAGTGTATAGTGGAAATCCTCAAGCGGGTTGTCTTGAGGCGAGGATGTAGGTGAGGATAGCCGAATCGCGTAAAAATTGTCGTGTTTGCATTCTCTTTCCCTACACTATTTATTTTCCGCTCTTGTTTGTTTACATTTATTTTGTTGTGATTATTGTGTATGCTTTAAAATATATTGTTGAGATTGTTTGAGAAACCCTTGATTTGAGATAGTGTGGTTGTGTTTTTAAAATAGGGCAAAAGTGACCTAAATTTTTAAAATATCCAATTCACCCCACTCTTGGGATTACACCATAACTCACACCTACAAATGTATATCCAAAACTCAAATAGCATTAGTTTTAATAATTTTTTATCATCAAAATTTTATGAAACCATAGGGCTAACAATTTCTTGTTTTTTTATGATGATTGTTTGATCAAAAATCAAACACCTTGCAAGTGATGGCGTGGGTTTAGATAGGTAGATGATGGATTAATTGTGAATGAACTCGTTATGTCCACTCCCATCAAAAGTGTAACAATAGTAAGAACTATACAAATCATAGAAGGAGAGAGAAAATAGGGAGGTGAAAATACTTAGATTAGAAGAGGTAAAGAGAGATAGAGAAGGAAGAGACTAAAGGGAGAAGAAAGTGAGATAAAAGAGATAAAGAGATAAGAAGGATAAAAGACGCAACGGTTTATTCTTAAATAATATTATTATTGGAGTTGATTTTTGCTTGGGTGATTATTTCTTTTCACTAAAGTTTGGTTTGATCTCTAAAAAAAAAATCTTCTTTAAGAATTGAATTTTGTTGGGTTTTAATTATTTTAATTTTAGTTTAAGTAAAGTCTGAATGTTTATCGTGTTCACGATTATTGATTAGTTGTTAAAAAGTTAAATTGGGTTTGCATTCTTGATTGCGTAAAAAATTTGGTTTTTGTTTGAGTTGCATTCGATTGAGTTTCTTAATTGCATGCTTAAGTTTGTGCTTAAAGTTGTCGTTTTTAATCTTTTTCCGAAATTCAAACATGGGTTTTAATTCTTGCTTGGTTAATTAAACGTAGGATTAGTTCTTGCTGTTAAATTTAGTACGTGTTAGGATCTGTAGTTTAAATTTCACGTTACTTTAATTCGACAAAAGAAATTTCAAAGATCCCCAAAAACCAGAATCTGAACTGTGTTCAGTGACTCTTTTGTTTCTTATTTTCTGATTGGAATTACGTAAAATTTGGAATTAAACTGCATTCTCTGAGGAGACGATCTGGCCTTTGGGTTAAGTATTACACATCTGAACTCGTATACTTGGGATGGCTTCCGAGCTGCTCATTTTTCGAGTGAGTCAAGATCAGTAATAGTTAGGAATAATAATTCAGATAATATCAGTAATGTTAATTTAGTGCAGAATAGTTAAGGTATGAATTGTATGTTAGATTAGAGGATAGATAGTACTTTTGGTTTTGAGAGAGTTTTCTTTTATGTATATATTTGTAATCTCTCAGAACCTTGAATGTAACCATGGTATTCCTCCTCCATAAGTGAGGGTAAGTAATAAAATAACTAGCCAATGTTTTCCTCAAAGGATGGTATATAATATAGATAGCAAATTTCGAGGACAAAATTTTATAAGGAGGGGAGAATGTAAAGACCCAAATATTATAATAATTAAATAATAGATAAGAAGGAAAATTTAAAAGGGTCAAAACAGGGTTCGTCAACGAATGCCCTAGTTTCATTGACGAACTCCCTATAAAATTCGTGGATAAAGTTCAGCATTTCTTCAACGAAGAGATACCGAGAGGGTGTATTTCAGACTCATTGGTTCGCCAACGAATTCTTTACCTTCATCGATGAACCACCTTCTTCACTTCGTCAATGAAGTCACGTGTCAAGTCACCTATTAATATGCAAAATCGGGATTTCAGCAAACAAACCAGTCTTCCTTTCCTTTCTTTCTCTAGGTTTCGGATTCTCTGCCTTCTCTCAAGATTTTCGACTTCGTTTCTCCCTAGTTCGACGATCAAAAGCTACCATGATAATTCTAGGGAGATTCTCTACAACTTAGTCAGAGCAGAATTTCAATTTGAGAAGTTTGGGCACCATCCCAAAATCAGGGTAAGTAGATTATTTAAGTGTTATTTGACTTGTAGGTTTTTCTGAACCCAGATTTGGTTTTAGATGTTGTAATACTGGTGTTTGGAATGATTAATTTGGGTGTTGTGAATTCAGGGTTTTAGAGTTTTTACTGCAAGTAGGCTAAGGAACCTAGAGAGTGTTCCCAGGAACCCAGGTAAGATGATGAATAGTTTATAATTTAGGAAATATGAGTAAAATTATTTTGGGTATTCAATTGATTGACAGCGATATATATATATACACATATGAATACTTTCAGGAATTTTGGAATTATGAACGTCGTGGGCGTGAGTTAAAATTAGGTAGGACGAACTTAGTTTGCCAGGTAGGCGGAAAATATGCTAATGCCAATTAAATTAGTAATTTTATCAGTAAATTTATGTGTTTCAGGAAGATTTTATAGATTATAAATTACTTTCATCATCAGGAAAATACAGATTTCAACACAGGGGCCTTTATTTATTTAGTTGTGTGACATGAGTTTGTATTAGATTAGTACAACTGCAAGAACCCGAACCGTGATATATGGATTAATTATATAAAAGAAGGATAAATTGGTAATTGAGTAGGGTTCATCGACGAAGCTAGAGTTCGTTGATGAAGTCCAGGTGCTGCTCGCCAACGAAATTTAGAGGCTCGTTGACAAGGAGAAGCCAAGGGGTTTTGGGAAACCGGTAATATCAGGTTCGTCGACGAGGTCCTTGTCTCGTCGATGAGCTATCCATATGGTCTCGTCGACGAGGACGCCATTCGTCGACGAGGGAGGCCGAGTTAAAAGGGCTATAAATATCAGTTTCCTTAGTTCCAAACTAAGTAATCTTAAAAATCCTCTCTCTCCTCTCTCTCTCTCTCTCTCTCTCTCTCTCTCTCTCCCTAGATTCTTCACTGTTCGTCGCTTGATTCGTAAATCTGACGTTACCGCGTAGATCAGGGAAGGATTCACTTCTCAAATAGTGGATCGGAATCTCGTTTCGAGGGATTTTGGGTTTTGGTCCAAAATCAAGGAAAGGGTCTATTTTCATTTCTGTTTTGAAATATGTGTAGTAGTACAAATTGTAAGGAAGTATTGTTCTACGTTGTTTAGGTTTTGGTGTCTCGGTTTATAGTTTTGGGAGCCATAGAGTTCGTGATTCGATTTCGGGTTAAGGTAAGGGGATTCTATTTATATCAGTTTATTTTTGAAATTGGGATTGGTAAACCTATAGGTTACGATCGTATGTATGTTTTGACTACTTATTTGGGGAAATCTATAGGATAAAAATGCGGGATTTTTGGGTTACAGTTTTCAGAAAAATCGGGATTTCGGGTATCATCTCTACTTTGTTTGCAAAACTGTATATTGTATTTAAACTGTATTATTGAGGTGACCGTATCCATATTTGTATAAAATTGTATGCTTGAATTTGGAAAATGATATGATTTACGGTATATCAAATAAGTGTGGAATGTATGGTTGTATGTAATTGTTCCAGGTATTTTGTAAAACAGCTAATGGCGGCTAATTACCGTACTCTAATGGGTATAGGAACATGAGTTCCAAAATGATTGCAGATTTTGTGAAATTAGCTAGCAGCGGCTATTTACCGTACGCTGAAACAGCTATGTGGCAGCCAATTACTGTACGCTGCGCCATGTACCCATTCATTACCGTGGGCGAGAGTTTTCAGTTCTATATCCGAGGGTGTGAAATATCACCAGTGTGTTCCGACTGGTCACCAATGGGTGTGAGCTACACCGTATTGGCAACATACCGCTGTGAGGCTTCGGTTATCACAGGGTATCGGTTGCTTGAGTGTGACGACACTGACCGTATGTTTGGGTATCGTATATACTGGAATGGATTTGTGAAAATACTGAAATTGTATGGAACTACATGCAAATGTTTCAAAACTGTATCTTATTGTATGGTGTTATGTTTACGTAAAATAACACTGGTATGTCACACACTAATATAACCTGATTTCTTCCTTACTGAGAGGTGTCTCACCCCGAATGTATATACAAATGATTTCAAGTCCTTCGGGTAGCCGAAACTAACATCTTAGCATCCGGAAGCGGGGGTTTCGTTTAGCTACAGTTAGTACCTAGATAGGTACGAATTTTGTGACCAGGTTGTCGTGATGGATTTTGCAGACACTCGGAGTATGTTTTGTAATTATGAGAAAGTATATCCTAGTTTTGTATAAACTCTGGTATGGTATGTTATATGGATAGAATGAACATTTTTTGTTGCGTATTTGATGAGTATGGACGTGTATGTGTATGTTTTATTTTAGGGCTTCCGTATACCCCATAGGGTCAGACCCTCTTCCAGTATTGTATCATGTATGTTTAATTGGTACAGAGACAAGTTAGGTTACTATTTTCACACCTAGGACCCATCTGTGGGTCCAGAGTGTGACAGCTGATATCAAAGCTAACCAGGTTTTAGGTCTTGTAGACTTGTTTAGGCATAGTTATGAGTACATACCAAAGTATAGGATGTAGGAAATTGGTAGAGTAATCGAGGTT
Organism: Malania oleifera; assembly: GCF_029873635.1. Lineage (NCBI taxonomy): Eukaryota > Viridiplantae > Streptophyta > Magnoliopsida > Santalales > Ximeniaceae > Malania > Malania oleifera. The sequence continues at coordinate 141,472,679 of NC_080418.1, forward strand.
TGTGTTTCCAGACGGGGACTCGTTGGCAGTGTTCTCTGTTCTTCCTGGAATGACGATTTCAGAAAGATCACGGCAAACCATTGATGGATTCGTGTCAGTGTGATAGGACAGACCAGGACTTGTTAGAGTGGTAGTTGACATGATTAGTTCTAATGATTGTGTTAACTATGTACGATATAGGAATTCTAACAGTTTCCTATTCTATTTTTAGAATGGATCCTAAGGATAACAACTTGGATAGTGGCTCCGAGGGGACTGCAAGTGATGAGTCTCCTTTTGTGCCACGAGGTTTGACGATGCAGGTTATGCGAGAGATCGAGCGTAGTGTTAGGAGACGCAAGAGCTCTCCTACCAATGGGGGGTGTACCATCGATAGGTTCACATGTATACACCCTTGGACATTTTTAGGGGGACCCGATCTGATTAAAGCAGAGGACTGGGTCGAGGAGATCGAAAGGATTATGGAAGTCCTCCACTGCACAGATAGGCAGAGAGTCCTTTACGCTACTTTCCAGCTATCTGGAGAGGTCGGGCGTTGGTGGACTGCAGTGAGCCTACTTGAGAAGCAAAGAGTCGGTCCATTAGGTATGAAGTGGGGCATCTTCAAGGAGGTATTCTTCGAGAGATACTTCCTGACTTCCACTCGTGATGCGAAGGCCGATGAGTTCTCGGGCCTAATGCAGGGTACCCTGACGATGCAGAGATATGCAGCCAGATATATCGACTTATCTCGATTTGTGCCGTACTTGGTCTCGAACGAGTACGAGAAGGCTCAAAGGTTTGAAAGGGGCCTGAGGAAAGACATCTGCCAGCTTGTGGGGATGTTACAGACCCACGAGTTCTCTGTTTTGGTGGATAAAGCCACCATAGTTGGGACTAACCTCCAGGGAGACGAGGTGGTGCAAGAATAGAGGAAGAGGCCAGTATCGTCTAGGTCTCGACTTGTCCTCAGTAGGGACGGTGGAAGAAGAAGAAGAACTACAGTTCAGGTTATCAGCAGAACACCAAGCAGCAGAATTCTCAGGGGGATCCATCCTCCGCACCGTACGCCAAGTGTCATAAATGGCACAATGGTGAATGCCAGACGTTCTGGGGTAACAGCTACAACTGTGGCAAGCCAGGCCACATGTCACGGAGCCATTAAGCACCGAGGAGAGATACGCCTACATAAAGTTAGAATCGTGGGAGTAATCAGACGCCTCGGCGAAACTAACAGGCAACCATGGCTCCGAAGAGGGTATATTCACTTACTCCAGCAGATGCGGAACACGCTGGGAATGTGGTGATAGGTACCATGTTACTGCTTTCGAATACAGCTGTCATTTTATTTTATTCGGGAGCAACCCATTCATTTATATCTGCTTGTTTTGTGAATTTGTGTGGGGTTAAAACCCAAGTGATGGATGAGAGGTTGTCTGTGGCTACACCGACAGGGAGTGCAATGATCTGTAGTAAGATATTAGGAAATTGCCCAGTTGTAATTCAGGGAAGGCTGCTATCAACGAATCTGGTAGTATACGACACGTTTGGTTTCAACGTCATACTGGGGATAGATTGGCTATTCTCTAGTTATGTGGTGATTGATTGTCATAGAAGGTAGTAGTATTCAGACCTCCTGTGAAGTAGGAGTATGAGTTTGTGGATCGTGTGTGCGTTCAAAGCCATAGATTCTATCGGCATTAGAGGCAGAGGAGGCTACTTTGTAACTAATGGAAGGGGTACCTAGCTTGTGCGAAGGAACCGCCACGGAAGGAGTTGAAGATATTCGAGTGGTCAACGAGTTTTCGGATGTGTTTCCAAAGATTTACCGGTTTACCTCCGATGGTGAGGTGGAGTTTGTGATAAAGTTGCTACCTGCAAGGCACCGATCTCTAAGCTCCGTACCGAAATTGGCTCCAGCAGAGCTTCGGGAGTTGAAGGAATAGTTGCAGGAACTACTAGACTAGGGTTTTATTCGACCTAGTGTATCGCCCTAAGGAGTTCTAGTTTTGTTTATGAAGAAGAAGGATGGATCGATGCGTATGTGCATTGATTACCATGAGATTAACAAGGTGACTGTGAAGAACCGTTACCCGTTGCCTCATATTGATGTCTCTTTGACCAACTGCAGGGAACGCAGGTCTTTTCAAAGATCAACTTAAGGTCAGGGTATCATCAGGTGAGGGTTCGATCTGAGGATGTTGCGAAGATTGCTTTCCGAACCAGATATGGCCACTGTGAGTTCTTAGTCATGCCTTTTGGGTTGACGAATGCTCCAACAATGTTCATGGATCTGATGAACAGGGTTTTCCATAAGTACCTAGACCAGTTCATAGTGGTGTTTATCGATGACATTCTAGTATACTTGAGGAGTCCGAAAGAGCATGAAAACCATTTAAGGTTGGTGCTATAGATTTTGCAAGAGAGGAAGTTGTATGCCAAGCTGAAGAAGTGTGAGTTCTGGTTGAATCAGGTTGCATTCTTAGGCCATGCGGTGTCTAAGGGCAGTATCTCAATTGATCCTAGCAAGATTGAAGCTGTGGTTGACTAGATAAAACTGAAGAGTGTGTAGGAGGTTCAGAGTTTTTTGGGATTGGCAGGTTATTATCGTCGGTTCGTGGAAGGATTCTCTAAGTTGTCTGGGCCTCTGATACGATTGACCAAGAAGGGTGTGAAGTTTGATTGGACCGAGGATTGCGAGCAGTGTTTTCAAGGAGCTGAAACGGAGATTGGTTACTGCTCCGAACTTGACCATTCCTTCAGGGAATAACGATTTTGTGATCTATAGCGACGCATCTCTGAAAGGTTTGGGATGTGTGCTTATGCAACAGGGTAAGGTAATTACTTATGCTTCTCTGCAACTTAAGGAACACAAGAAGACTTACCCTACACATGATCTAGAATTGGCCGTTGTAGTTTATGCATTGAAGATATGGCGACACTACCTGTACGGTGTTCAGTGTGAGATTTTTACTAACCACAATAGCCTCGGATACTTTTTCACATAGAAGGAGTTGAATATAAGGCAAAGGTGGTGGTTGGAGTTGATTATGGACTACGATTGCACGATCAATTATCATTCGGGGAAAGCTAATGTGGTAGCTGACGCGTTGAATCGGAAGTTAGAGCATGTGGCAGTGTCTGCAATTGTAGCACAGCCTCATATCAGACAGGATCTGGAAAGACTTGGCGTAGAGTTGGTGATTGGTGATCATCAGGCTTTCATTGCTAACTTGGTGATCCAGCTAACTTTGTTTGAGCATATTAAAGTCGCGCAGGCTAGAGATGCGAAGTTGGTTGAGACTGTGGAGAAAGTACAGCAGGGGTTGGTTGCAGATTTTAACATCTCTGAGAGAGCTGTGTTGAGATTTGGGTACAAGCTATGTGTTCCAAACGACAATGAGATTAGAATGATGATTCTAGAGAAGGTGCATCGTTCCTTCTATACGGTACATCCGGGTAGTACGAAGATGTATCGGGATTTACACGAGTCCTTCTGGTGGAGTGGCATGAAGAGGAATATTACCCGATTCGTGGAGCAGTGTCTGACGTGTCAACAGGTCAAAGCTGAGCATCAAAAGTCGGTAGGGCCGTTACGACCCTTAGATATTCCAGTGTGGAAATGGGAGCACATTTCCATGGACTTTGTTACCGGATTACCGTCAGCGCTTCATGGGTAGAATGCTATCTGGGTAATCGTGGACAGGTTGATAAAATCTACTCACTTTGTACCGATGAAGGCTAGCTACCCTTTGAGTAGGCTAGCAGACTTGTACGTGCATGAGATAGTAAGAATGCATGGGGTACCGGTGTCCATTGTTTTAGATCAAGACCCGAGGTTTACTTCTCGATTCTAAAAGAGCTTGCTGGAAGCACTAGGAACGAAGCTTACTTTTAGTAAAGCGTTCCACCCCCAGACTAATGGAAAGTTGGAGAGGACAATACAGATTTTGGAGGATATGTTACGGGCTTGCGTGTTAGACTTCAGTGGTAGTTGGATTCAATTTCTGCCACTAATGGAGTTTGCCTATAACAATAGCTTCGAGGCTAGTATCGGGATGGCACCGTTCGAGGCTTTGTATGGTCAGAGGTGTCAATCTCCTTTGTATTGGGATGAGGTTGGTGAACGTCAGGTGTTAGGACCTGAACTTGTACGGCAGACATCTAAGAAAGTAGGTTTGATCCGAGAGAGGATTAAATCAACTTAGAATCAACAGAAGAGTTACGCAGATGTTCGCCTAAGTTAGAGTTCGAGGTGGGGGGTAAGGTATTTCTGAGAATCGCTCCATTGAAAGGAGTGATGAGATTTGGGAGGAAGGGCAAGCTGAGCCGAGGTATATCGGACCATTCGAGATTCTAGAACGAGTGGTTCCAATTGGCCTAGCAGATTCACTACTCCCTTGCGCTCTCGAGGATCCATGATGTATTTACGTATCCATGTTGAGAAGGTACGTGCTGGATCCGTCGCATGTTATTAGTTACGAGTCCTTGGAACTTGGGGATGCTTTGGCATATGAGGAAGTACTGGTCCGAATTCTGGACCAAAAAGTTCAGAAGTTGCATACCAAGGAGATACCATTAGTGAAGGTTTTGTGGTGGAATAACGTGGTTCGAAGAAAGCTTCTTGGAAATTAGAAGCGGAACTGCGCGGAGTATCCACATTTCGTTCTTGAGTAGTAGTTGATAACAGGGTTGGTATAGGTATATTATGTATGTATGGATACTCTATTAGTCATTTAGTTCGTGTGGTTAGTCTCTGGGAGGAGAGAGTCCTATTTTATTATGAAAAATCCCCGGGCCATGTATGTGATATAACCACGTTGTTCCTAAGCAGAAGTGAGTGGAAGGGAATGTATGTATTGTGATAGGGCTGGCGTTACTATAAATGGCTCTTCCGATTCTCTAGAGTGTTAGTATGTAGTAGATAAATGAGTTGTAATGAGAGAGTGCAAATTTCAAGGAAAAAATTTTTGTGAAGGAAGGGGGTAGTTGTAAGAACCCGAACCGGATATATGGACTAATTATATAAAAGAAGGGTTGTGAAATTGTATTTGAGTAGGAATCGTCGACGAAGCTAGAGTTCGTCGACCCAAAGTCCAAGGCTGCTCGTCAACGAAATTCAAGAGGCTCGCGAGAGAAGAAGACGAGTTCCTTGTCTGTCAATGAGCGAGTATATTGGCATCGTCAACCGTGGCGCCATCGCGACAAGGGCGGATGAGACAAAGAGGTATAAATATCAGTTCCTTAATTAAAAGTTAAGTAATCAAAAAATCCTCTCTCTCTCTCGATCTCTCTC